>NW_020455799.1:136424-141927 GCF_003342845.1 Nothoprocta perdicaria
TTTCTTTTCTTTTCTTTTCTTTTCTTTTCTTTTCTTCTTTTTTCTTTTCTCCCGGAGTGCAGGAGCCCCGCTCACCTTCCGGCTCACGTCCTCAGGCCCCCCTAGTCCAATCTAGAGGAATTTTTAGCGTACATCGTCCGTCTGCGCCTGAGCATCCTTCCCTGCAGCCTGTTTCTCACCATTTTTTTTTTTTCTTTCGAAATTTTAACTTTAAAAGTTGCGGTAAAGAAGTTGCCCTTGCTCGCTCCACACGAGCATATCACACACACACACACACACACACATAAACATCGTTAATTTAAAATACCAGGGAAGGAGGTAGCACCTGTGCAGCCCCGCGCTTGGGAGACGTGCAGACTTTTCTAAATTAAAGAGAGTTTCTCCCTGTGCTTTCTTTCTTTCTCTGCCGTGTCAAGAACCCGACCCTGTAATTCTCTTCGTGCCTGCTCCGCATGGATGAGTCTTTAGGGAACAAAACTAAGAGCGGCAAAAACTCTCTCGTGAGCCACTGTCAGAACAGAAATAGCCTAACGTTTCGCTGGACATCTTGTTCCAAGACTTCCCTTATTTTTTAGCGGAAGTTAGAAGCCGACCCTTCCTAATAAACCCCGCTCCAGAGCGCGCAGCAGCGGTCCTAGAAATAGCCACGTGCGGGGCCGCTCCGCGCTCCCGGATGTCCCGTGCAGCGGCCGCGCCACCCCCGGACCCTTTGTGAAAGAGTCCTAAGGCGAGCCCACATTTCCAGTCTCCTTAAAGCCCCTCCTGCCCTGCCAGCAGCGCTGCGACGCCGAGCGAGCTGAGGGCGCTGCTGTGCGCGGCCACTGCGCGCACCCGTGCGGGAGCGGGGTGTCGTGCGCGTCTCGGAGAGTGTCCTGGCTCGCTCCCTTAGATCTTCCCTTGCACTTCCCTCAGCCCCTCTGTTTTCGGGCGCCTTCTCTGTCCTGGGTTTCGCAGGGCTGCATGGTCTCGAGGAAAGTGCCCTCCCCGGATAAAGCACCCGGGTCCTCGGCCTGCCCCACATCGCCCGCAGGCACCGACCACTTTTCAGTCCTTCACCTTTATTTATTTTCCCCCCTTCTTCTGTCTCCTCTCTTTTTCTGAAGGCGCCACCAGCTCAGCGCCCTGCAGCTCTTCATGTGCCGCCTGGTTCCCTCTGCCTCCCCCGGCCTCAGCCCTTCTGGGCAGGACCAGGCCTCCCTGGTCAGCCTAGCGCCYGCGGGACGCATGTTTAGAAGCCGAAGCAATGCCTTTGATTGAGCTCTCGCAGAAAATCCTGCTGCAAAATAATAGTAAAAATAATAATTTCCAAAAACATATCCCATTAGGAAATGACAGTTCGGTTCCTCGACGATGCGGCTTTCRCTTTTATTGCTGCAGCTCCAGAAAGGTGGAGGAGGAAGGATGATGTCTGAGAAAGAGCCCCTTGCCTTTCCCGGTGCCTCAGAGCCGGGGAGCAACGAATATCGCAGCGCTTCCCTTCCCCGGGGGGGAGGTGGGCGATAAACCTSAGCAGAGCCGGCAGCTGCCAACCAGGCCCCCGCACCACCCCCGGATCCTGCTCCTCCGGATCCCCCGGATCCTGCCGCTCTCCCGACTCCACCGGGACAGGTCCGGGAGGGTCTCTGAGTCCCAGAGTCCCGGAACCGCACGGAGCCCCTCTCAGCCCCGCATAGCGTCACCGTGACGTCACAGAGCGCCCCCGGGCCTCACAGTGACTCTATGACGTCACAGAGCCCCCCATGGCAAATCCGAGCCAAACAACCCAAAACTTCCCCTCCTTAAAAAAGAAACAAACAAAAAACCACCAACGACCTAAAAAATCCGCCTCACACTTGCATTAAAGACAAAAATGCCTCTCCCCCCGCCAAGAAAAATAATATATAGAGAGATAAATATTCGTAATATATAGTATACATAATATATATTATGTATAATACATATCGTATATTATGTATAATATATATACAAGCGCATAATCACATAATACATTATATATACATATAAGTGTGTGTGTGTGTATATATATATATATATATACACATATGTACGCACATTTGTCTCTACAACGGTAATTGGTCACTTCCTTCCCCAAGGTGCAACTTCGCATAGTCAAATCCGGAACTTGTCAGCGGCACCGTTATAAAAGAGGAGGGRAAAAGGRAAAAAATGTGGAAAARTAAAAAAAAATAAAGAAAAGGCGACGGCTGCATCTCAAGTCTCAAGGCGAGGAGAGGCGCAGACAGTGACTGCCTTTGAGCGGGGCATAAGAAGCCAGAGTAGCTTCCTCAACCCTCTCCTCTGGTCAACAGATTGACGTGGTTACAAACCATAGCAAACATTTTATTTACAGGAGTTATATATATATAATATATATATATATTTATATATTTTGTCAGTGCAGTATTTCTTGGCCGGATTATTCAAAGCAACACGTTGAAACCAATGAGGACATCGGCAAAATACTTCACATTGTAAAAATGTCTGGGGCGGGGGGCAGGGGGTTTCAGAGCGCATTCCCCGAGTCCCGCGCTCCGACTTCCCTGGAGAGAACAAGAGGCGGGCGGGGAGTGGATAGGGTGGAAGGAGAATAAAATTAAAAAAAAAAAAAAAGAAAAAAGGAAAAAAAGAAAAAAAAAAGGGAAATTAAAAAGAGGGAGAAGTCCTGCTCTGCCGCCTCTCGCACAACCGTCCGTGTTCGGAGCTGCCTGAGCGCCGCAGGTCGCGCCGGGCCGGGCGCGGGCAGAGGCAGGGGGGTCYCGTTGCGCCCCTCGAGCTCCGCGGCCCGCGGGCGGCTCGGGGCACGCGCCGTACCGCGCGCGGAGGCGCCGGGCCGCCCCGTCTATAGCGCGGGCGGTGGCTCGGGGCTGGYGGCGGGCGGCGGCGGCTCCGCGAGGCCGGGGCCGCTCTGGGGCTGGCTCCGCTCGGCGCCCTCAGTCCTTTCCGTGTCGCTGGGCACCATGTCGAGGGAGTCCGCGTCGCTGCTGTCGCTGTCGCCCTCGGAGCGGCTGGGGCTGCGCTCGGGCTCTCCCGGGGCCACGGGCGGCGCTCCGGCCCGCTCGGCCGCCGCCTCCTTGTCCTTGTCCTTCTGGGCCTGCGCCTCCTTGGAGTGCCGCCACTTCATGCGCCGGTTCTGGAACCAAACCTTCACCTGCGGCACCGYGCCGCTTCAGAGTCGGGACGGGACAGGCCGAACCGGCCCGAAATGGGCCCGCCCCTCCACACTGCCCCACACCGCTTCACATTGACCCGCACGGACCCSCACCGTCCCGAATCGACCCGCACTGTCCCATGGCCGCCTCCGCCCTGAGGGGGCCACGCAGAGCGCCGGCCCTACGGGCAGCGCGGGCAGCAGAGCAACCACCAGCCCCGTTTTCCGCAGCCCCCACCCTAAGGCTACTGTCCCCCTCGCTTCCTTCTTTGCATGTTTAAATACAGCAGCGTTTGTTTATTCCTTGTTTTCATTTTCTCTCTCTCTGCGCGCTCTCTCTCTCCTTTTTTTTTTTTTTTTTTTTTTTTTTTCTCTCTCTCCTCTCTGCTTCTTCTTCCAGGAAACCCACTCTTGCTCAAGAAACCGCAGCATTATACAATTCTGCGAGCTGCGGGCCCTCAATAGTGGAATCATTGCGGAGTGGCTCTTAATGATTCCGTTTGAAGAGAAGTTTTCACTTCTCCAGAACTAGGGATTTCACAATGCAGGGAGAGATTTTTTTTTAAGGGCATTAAAAATAGTGAGTTTGTTTCTACTTCCTTTGACCTAAACTGCCTCCTACAGAGAGCTGCACTTCACTAAAGTGCATTTTGATGATCTCCTCTCTGCGACTTCTCGCTTGTCTTTGGCAGAGGGTGCCAAAACATACGCGAAGAGCCCTTGGGCGAAATCTTCGCTTTAGGACAGGGTAGTTATTCCTTCYATGAAACGCTAATATGTGACAGTACAGGCCCTCATAAAAATAAAAATAATTATTAATAAYAACTATATTAATATAGACGTTTAATGTGGGAGTGCAGGTAACTCCGTCAGGCCGAGATCCTACTTCTAATGGAATCCCCCCCACAAAAAATTAAGGAAAAGTAATTCCTCCTCCTGCTAATATTCACCTACACAAAACTGGAAGTAAAGGAGGAGTGTATTAAAGAAAAAGAAAAGGAAAAAAAAAAAAAGAAGAAGAAGAAGAAGCATTTCTTACTTGAGCATCTGTGAGCCCCAGCATTGCCGCGAGTTGCTTTCTGTCCGGTTTGGTGACATATTTCTGGATTTCGAACCGCTTTTCTAAGCCTTTCCTCTGCAGGTTGGAGAAAACTGCCCTGGACCAGGAGCGTTTCCTCTTGTACGTCTGAGGCAGCGTGTCCTTGGTTAAAACCGCGTACGGACCTGGCGTTGGGGACGAGACACAGGGAGGGAGAGGGGACAGGGGAGTGTGCTATTAGCCTCGAGGCCTCGCAAGAAGCAGTAAAAAGGCTCAAGCAGCGTCGCGGCGCGCAGGGAAGGCCCTGCCTGCCGCCTGGGTGCCGTTTCTGACAGCGGGTGTTTGCTCGGAAAAGGACGGCGCGTTTTGCACACTCGGATATTTTCCTTTCCCGCCCCGGGAAGGCCTCCCCCGGCCTGCCCTGAGCGCGGGGGAAGAGGGGGTCGCAGGGGAGGGGATGTACCTGGAAAAGTGTCTTGAAACTGGTGCTGCACTGAGCTCCTGGGGGTTGTGTTTAAGGGAGCCAGGATAGCAGAGGCCTCGTTAATGGGCTCTAGAGACGCGAAGAACTGGCTGGCGGAGGGCTGCAAGCTGGGGAGATGAACCCCGCTTGGGCGGCCGGCAGTTAATAAGGAGGTCAGATCTGTGAGCACAGGAACAAGGAGAGCTCTGTTAGACCCGCACTCGGACCTCCCCCCACGCGTCTAGGCACAGGTCTGGGCTCCCCTGAGGCCTGGGGCGCGGGGACACGAGGGTGACCGGGGGAGCCTCCGCCGAGGGCATCGGGCCCTAATGTCCTTCCCGGGGGATGCAGGGACCTGGCGCTGGGTTTGCTCCCTGCGCCGGGATGTTTGCGGGATGTGGGACAGGAGAGATGGCAGCAAAAGGGGCCCTGCGACCTGGGGGAACTCTGGCCCGCCTGAGAGGCTGTACTGCGCCCCGCTCGCTCTTTTTACACCTTCACTATTTTTTTTTATCTGTGAGGCGCAGCCTTAACTGCAGGCGGGACCGACGGCTATTTCAGCGGACGCTCTTAGAAAAAGCCCATTTGTAGCGATAACCGCGACAACCTTCCTGGGCTGCTTCAGCAAAGTTTTAAATGAATGCGTAATTACAATTAAACTATAACGATAGCAACAAGGAAGCAAGGAGAGCGCTAGCAGGGGGAGCGTGCGAGCCGGTTCCTCTACCTCTCAGCGTGTTGCCCTCCTTGACTTTGGGGTCGAACTCGGCCGAGAGGATGCGATCGATGCCGAACTTGAGGTCCTTGCTGGCGGGCGCGGGCGCCGCGCCGTGCGTGTGGCTGCCGGGCCCGC
>NW_020455799.1:142657-196740 GCF_003342845.1 Nothoprocta perdicaria
CTCCGCGCCCGCGTGCGGGGCAAGTGCGCAGGGCTGCGCGCCCGCCCCTCCGCAGCGCAGACGTGCAAGCACCCCAATAAATACATAAAATAAAAAGAAAGGTCGCGCCGGCACCGCCGCGCCCTCTCGGTTGCCGCTGCTCGGGCGAAGCGTCCAGGAAAAGCCTTCCCGATGGGAGCCGCGACCCGTCCCGATGGGAGCCGCGAAATAGCTTCAGAATGAACATCCCCGCCTTCCCTCCCCCCCCAAGAACACGGTTCCTTCCCAGATAACTCAGCCGTGGCCGCGCTATGGCAAAATCACTACAGAGCGGTGCACGCAGTGTATCTGTTTATGTGAGCTCGGAGCTCCGCTGGGCCCTTGAACGTTGAATGTTGCTTTAGAAATGGCTAATTAATTGCATCCTGGAGAAAATGCCATTTTATAGATTTTATAGATTTTTGTTACATTCTTCRGCAGAGGATCTGCATCAGTTTGCACGGAAAATTCATCTTAAACACTGTTTTGTAATAAAATAAACCGTAGAAAAGCGAATCAAACACACTTTAGAATCCGCTCATAAACTGCATTCCCTGGAATATTTTACGGACAAATTCGCTACAGCTTCTTTTGTGCTTTTGTCCCTCCAACATTCACRTTTTCCGAGACTTGACTCTGGAAAACAAATTTTAAAAAACAACTATAGATTTAACATATAGGGCACGTAACACTTTTGCTGCCCTTCACCGTGAGCAAGTAGGCTCCTCTGTCAGAGGAACTCAGGTTTGCCTTTTTTTTTTTTTTTTTTCCCCCTAATAGCTTCCAAAATTCTGAGCGTTTTCGAGTAACTGCCGGAAGGCCAAACTATTTTTCTTTCGTAAGATATGAAGACGTAGCTTATACAGGAATATTGAAACCACCTGTAATCGAGAGTGAATGTATTTCTTCGGCAAATGACAGCATATGCACGTGTATATGTGAAGCTCGTTCAGAAGGARAACCTAGGCACGACTTCGGTTTGGTTTTTATTATTGAGGCGAAACCGAAAAAATAGAAGCGATCCTTGCGAGGATGTGTGAAAGAACACAGTGAAAGAAACGCTTGATTAGATTTGCATTAACTATTTCGACAGAGGAAAGTATTTTCTCCCTGCGTTCCCGCTCGGTTCCCCTCTCCCAAGCCGATGACCTGACAGCGACTCTGTTGATTTCGGATCGGATCAAACGACTCCGCTTTAGCTCGGGCTTCTGCGGCCGGGCAGAGCCGGACAGCAGACAGGTTTGCCAAAGTGCAACGAAGTGTTTTATAGCCTTTGCATTCGACCTGCGCAAGTGAACATTATTCGTAGTATTGTTTTTGCTGTTGATGTTACTACTATATCGCCCCGGGACCGCACGCCAAGAAATGAGGGAGGAGAAAGGGAGATGATTTTTTCTCTCTCTCTCTCTTTTATTTTTTATTTTTCCTTCTCTGGCTCTCTGTCTTTTTTTTTCTCATTTTTTCTTTTCTTTCTTTTTTTTTTTTTTTTTTTTAAACCTCTCCCCTCTTGAGAGCGTCGCTTCCCTCCGCACCCCGCACGCCTGGGGTCGGGCAGCTCCCAGTGAGACTCGCCGCCCCTCCCGGGCACCCGGGCGGCCCTTTCCCTACCCGGGGAGCGCGGACCGGGGCTGGGGGCGGGGGGGGGAGGCCTGGCAGCCCTCGCGGCCTCCCCGCACCTCGCGACACCCCCCATCCCGCCCGGGACTCCCAGTTTTCGGTCCTCCCCACGGGCCGACACTCAAGACAAGCACGAGGTCGGCGCTTTCGACCAGGACGGACGAAAATAACCCGAAAAGGAAACATTAAACACGTTGCAGCTGAAGCACTTGACCCCCGGGCTGGGCCCCGGGCTGGGAAGCTGGAAAATCCCGAGCCCCGCGCAGCAGCAGGTGCCTCCTGGGCCTCGACGGTGGCCCCCGYGCATCCCCCCCGCATCCTCCGCGCAGCGAAACCCGCGGTGACACAGGGCACCTGCCTGGAGGGGCCAGGGCCGCCTCCTGGCCCGAGGGCCGGGGCCGCCGCGAGCCGCGGAGCGGGCCCTGCCTCCCGGGCCAGGCCTCCGTGGGGACACCCCACGTCTTTAGTGGCCTCCTCGCCCTCGGGGCGCAGCTACATGCGAGCCCCTCCTCTCCTCTCCGCGCAAAGAGCGAGGAGGCTGCAGGAAACCCGGGGCTCGCTGCAGTCCAGGTCATCTCCTGTTTTTTTGAGAGGTTCCAACTCGGACTAAATGAGCGGATGTGCCTGCTAGATTTGTCCCAAAATAGAAGCGGCTTTAGTATTTTAGGATACAGCAGAAATCCTTATTTCTTCCGGAGAAAAACTTCATAATGAGCGCGAGCACTTCCCTTTTCAATATTTGTGCAACTTTATCTCGACCAGCAAGTTGCTTGGGTGACGCAAATCCGCCCTTGTGTATTGCAACTACAAAAATAAATGCAAGGAAATCAATTCCCTTCTAGCAATGAAAACATAAATATACAGCTGCGACTTTCCCCTTTAATCTCGCTTTCCGAGGGACTCGAGAAGAAGGCGAATGAACTATGCAGGCAGCAGCGATGCTTTTTTTTTTTTTTTTTTTTTTTGGAATGGAGTCTCGAGGGACTTTTTTTTCCCCTCTGAGGCCGACAAAGGAGGTGGAAAAGATTATTCGAGTTCTTAACAGGGAAGGGAATAACAATAATAATAATAATAATAATAAAAGTCTAGCCTTAAGGCGCTGCCGGCAGCGGGCCGGGCGCATCCAGGGAAGGACCGTGCACAAGACTGCGGGAGCCCCAGCGGGACGGGGGATCCGGCGGGAAGGGAGATCTGGAGGGAAGCGGAAAAGAGGATCCTGACGAGCCCCTGAGAGGCTTTGGGGCCGCGGCTGTCCTCGCCGTATAAGCAGAACTGGGCTGGGGGGGCTGCTCTGGCTGCATGCTCGTGTATGTGCTTGCGCCGTATAAAAATGTATACGTCTTTTATATAAGTAACCCCGCCGGGAGACACCGCTTACGGGCAGCTGTTGGGCCCTGCTACCGGCCCCGCTGGTGCTGCCGTTGCCCCCGTCCCACGCGCCTCTCAGCGCTGCCTCGGGCCCGCAGGACGGCAGCGCCGCTCGGCCCGGCCCGGCCCGGCCCGGTCCAAAGCCGCTTCTCTGGCGCCACCTGGCGAGCAGCCGCGGCGCTGCGCGGGGCAGGGCGCTGCGCGGGTGCTGCGCGGGTGCTGCGCGGGGCATGGCGCTGCGCGGGGCAGGGCGCTGTGAGGGGCAGCGCGCTGTGAGGGGCAGGGCGCTGCGCGGGGCAGGGCGCTGCGCGGGTGCTGCGCGGGTGCTGCGCGGGGCATGGCGCTGCGCGGGGCAGGGCGCTGTGAGGGGCAGCGCGCTGTGAGGGGCAGGGCGCTGCGCGGGGCAGGGCGCTGMGCGGGGCAGGGCGCTGCGCGGGGGCTGCGCGGGGCAGGGCGCTGCGTGGGGCAGGGCGCTGTGAGGGGCAGCGCGCTGCGCGGGTGCTGCGCGGGTGCTGCATGGGGCAGGGCGCTGCGCGGGCCAGGGCGCTGCGCGGGTGCTGCGCGGGTGCTGCATGGGGCAGGGCGCTGCGCGGGTGCTGCGCGGATGCCGCGAGGGGCGTATTTAACCTCCCGCTTTAAGCGCCTGCAAGGGCCCGCAGCAGCAGCCTGCCGCGGACACTACCTGAGGTCTATCTACTTCACTTGCCAGCACTACGCGCTTTTGCCCCGAGAGGCTCCAAGTGCTGCCTTGGGGCTGCCGAGCGTCACCGCAGGCAGCGTCCCTGGGACCTGCAGCCAGAGGCGGCCCACAGGAACGCGCCGCGGCACTGSGGGTGCTTCCCCCAGCCGAGCAACAACTTGTTGCTGGAAACGCGTGACAGGCAGCAGCTGCCCACAGCCACAAGCRAAGTGGGCAGCTGTGCTCGCCAAGGGCTCCATGCTGCTCTGCCCTTGAGCAGGGCTTTGCTTGCCTTGGTACCTGGGCCAAGGAGCAACGACTGTGCTGGTTATGACTTTTGCTTGAAAGCAGGCGGCATCTGGGTTTCCATGGGCAGGAGAGGATTTCAGTCTGCTTGGGCACGTTGATGTAAGTGTTAGAGCTGAGATCAGGATCATTATCACCCACCAGCTGTGGACTTGTATCACGAAGAGGCTTTGGGGTGCACAGGAATGCTTAGTGGGAGTTCAGTCCACAGGACATGCTAAAATTAGTCTTAAATTAAATTAAAATATAGATATGTCTTTAAAATAATTAATTATACAATATTAATTTAAAAAAAAAAGGCTCTGAATGCCATTATTCTAGTCATCTACTCTTTAGCTCTGGAGGACAACTCATGCTAGTCTGCCCTAGCAACTGGACAACTAAAACACAGGACACAGCCATTCATTTGCATTTCAGTTTTGTGGCCTGATGGTCAATCCTGAGAGTTGCCTGCAAGGTGCTGCCCTCTGTGACAAGAGAAAACGGGCACATCTGCATCCTAGCCTCCATCCTGGTGTTCTTCTGCAGCACGTTGTTTTYGTCTGAATGCAAATGGTCCCAAGAGCTGCCCTTCCAAGTAGGTCCATATTTGAGAGCAAACATTCAGTGGAACACAACCTGAATCCTGAGGCTCCAGCAGTGACACATCAGCCACTAGACTGGTGAGCTAGGCTCACACTTGGGTGTTTGCAGTCTCTGCCTCTCCCTTTCAGCAGCTGGTCTGGTGAAGGGTGTTGGTTACATGAAGCCGACTGGTTTCCAGAGAAAAAAGTCCTGCAGCCATYTCAAACTGCCGCAAAGTCTCTCAGGACTCTGCTGAGAGGGGAAGGATGTGAATACACTGATTCCCTTTGCTTGCCCAAGAGACTAGCTCAGACATGTGGGATATGGGTCCACATCTCCCCATGTTTGCAGAGATGGAGTGAACTTTTCTTCACTTTTTTTGCTTGCAAAGCTGTGGGCGTATAAATCTTAGAAAAGGGTCAAGATAATGAACCACAGTTGGAAAGAGTGTCTCTCCGTGGCCCAGGGAAGGAACCTGACGTTCTGCGGAGRAGCAGGGTCAGGACAGTCCCTTCCTTGAGGTTTCCTCTGGCTTAGCTCAGGCTGATCCTCATGCAATGTGCTGGCTCTTGCAAGTCCCAGTTTTAGGATTCAGATGCTGTGTTAGGAGCCAGGAGCTGTGGGCCTGCAATTCCAGAACAGTTTCAAGCTGCTCTAAGTTGCAGTGCCAAAGTACCACCCTCCGTCCTCATCTCCTGTTCCATCCATAGAGAAGTTTTAGCTGTCAGCCCTGCTGAAAAGAGTTTTACACTGTTGCAGCTCCCCAGTCTAATCTTTTTAATCACAACTAGCCTATTTATCAGTATTAAACTAACTAATTTAGCCAGTGTGAGGGCCAGGGGAAAAATGCTTTGGAGAAAGGCGGGGGCAAGACCGTTGCAAACCTGTCTGTGAGCAGCTCTAGGCTCTCTTCTGTTCACAACCTCATTTAAGTGCTCCTCTTGGCAACTGCTTCCTGCAGTCTAAAAATGGGCCTTTCTCTCATGGAAGGAGCCTGGGTTTACTTAAGTTCCCATCAGCATGACTGATTTTGTGGGCTGCTCCACCTTTACTCTGCAGTTGGGCCATAATCTGCCTGAAGAGGGAAGCAYGAGCAGCCCAGGGGTGATTCCCAGGCCACACAACCTGGGAGATCTGCGGGGAGCTGGTCTGCAATTAACTCCCCATACGTGCTTTAAGGTGCTGTGATTCACATGAGCCCTGACCTGCTGCTCTTGTGTGTAACTGCTGACCAGAGGAGCATTTCCACGTGTGCCAGGCTGAGCTTGAGCAGCGCGTGGTGGCTGAAGAGAGCATCACTGCACAGAGCGAAGGCGGTTTGCGAGGCAGAGGGATCACTCGCTGCTATTCCTTAAGGCTGACAGGAGAATGTAATTGCACCAGTCTTAAGCCAAGACCCAAAGGGGCAGTTCCTCAACCGGAGCGAACTTGCTGTCAAAAACAAGCCCCGTGTTTGTCAGCGTAGGTAACACAGTAAGGTGCAAGCAGAGATGGAGAGAGAGCTTGGGATGTGTATTCCCATTGCTGGTCATCATCACTAGGCTTCTGTCAGGGCAACCTCATCCGTTTCAGCAGAGCCAAGCAGAGGCTGCACATTAGGCCCCTGGCCCCTCCGGCAACAGCACATTAAACTCACCGCGCAGAAAAGCCATGCAGGATCTAAGAAGGAAATACTAATAACTGTATAATAAAGCTTTCAGTAAGAAGTAGTTTCCTCCTCTTCGCCAACAGCAGTCAAAACGTGTGCGGAAAATAGCTAGAAATAAAGCTATCAGGATGCAGGTATATAAAAAGCAAAGTCAGCCCATGCAGGAAGTCAAGTTTCTGAGTTTCTAGGAGAAAATTACCCTGCAAAACTCATCTGGCTTAAAAACAGATTGTCCTATTTCGTTTTTCTTCTCCCTCTCCTTTCATGTTGCGAGTGAATTTGCACAGTAGGCACACATCAGTCTCGGGATATTTAAAACTGGTTCTTTCTTTGTTATCCATGTATTTAGAACCCTAGACATGGCCTTTAAAAATCCAAGTTCAACCCGCTTTGTCCGTGGGAGATGCTTGCTGGTGGACGCCTAAGGGAACTGCCAATCACAGAGGTTTTAYGGTGCCGTAAATAAGCACACAGGATTATAGAGCGTGTACGCAACACCCTCCGGAGTCCCTTCCCTCACCGGAGCTGGATCGAGAGCCGATGAAGCGGCGGGAYGGCCTCGCGCGGCCGCAGTGCCCTGCAGGGCTCCGTCGCGCGCCGTGGACGTGGGAGCGCAGGCGTCGCGCTCTCCTCGGCCTGGGATCCTGCCTGCAGAAACAGCCGCTCCACCGTGCCCGAGGCACATGGAAACACAAACATAATGCGCGCAGGCGGTGGAGCAACGCGGTGCACGGGGAAAATCGTTTCCTCCTGATACCTCTAACACGTCGTTTCATATCTCAGTGCCTGAGATCTGGTTACCCTTATCTTAGCCAAAACGCTGTCATAATATTACTTTGCTTTCATTTCCTCTACAAATTTTTATCATGAGAATTTGATTATCTGTTCTGTAGCAGTGAATTCCAAAGGTTTATTATTTTCGGTGGCTGCCCTCTCCCTCTGTTTTCTTATTTTGGTCTCTCATTTCTCAGCTAGCTTACTGAGGCGTCCCTACGTCGTGGAGCTGTGAAAGAGAGAGAAAAAGGAAAGGCTGACCATATTTTCCTTCCATTTGTCACCATGTCTAACCCAAATGTTTACCCTTGACCCCAGATGTATAAAATCCTTTTCCAAGCCAAGAAATTCTCTTTTTCCCAGCTAAGCAATCCATTTTATTTTGAGCCTAGGCTGAGCGGTAATATGAATATCAACACGCGCCCACTCAGTCTACTCGGTCTGGCTTTCCAATGAATGAAGACATTGAAGATCGTCTCATTGCTCTGATCTTTTCCCAGCACTAACCGGGTAGCTCCCTCTGGTGCACACTGACAAGGAAATCTGCAGTAGTAATAAGCCTCACAGGGCAAATCCAGCCTCAGTGCACAGGCTCTGGGATCACTGSGGATGAATTCAGACACAAGGCTCTTCTCCTTTACAATCTGTGATTCCCCATATTTCCTCACCCAAGGAGCAATTCTTCGAATTTTTTCCACTGGTTGGTTCCACACGGGGCAATCCTGGATGCTAGCCCAGTCTCCTGTTGACTGAGGCTGGAGCTTTCATTGCCCATCAGGAAAGAGGCATTTCCATTTGAAGACGCTATGTTTATTCTTTGTGACACTGTCACTTGCGGTTAAAGAATGTTTCTTCCTGGGAATCTGCTGCAGGTAGAAGTTGGTGGTGGGAGGATCTTTCAGACAAAATGGCCSCATGGTTTCTGAGATCCTCCTGGAGGGAAACACATTTGCTCCTGCTAAATATTCTGATGGGTTTGGAGGAACTGCTGTAGGGTCTTTATGCCCTTAGCAGCAGAAATTGTCTTGAGGGCAGGCCAGAATCTGCCTTTTGTCACCCTCATGCATCTGTGGAAACTGGGCTGGCTGGAGAGGTTTGGGATGCATTTGCTCAGCGGAGACTTCGTGGCATTTGAGAACTTAACACCTCTGCTGGGAAAGGGGCTGCTTTCTAGGAGAATTTAGGAGGAATTGGGTGTGACAGCTGAGACTGAGAGCAACACCGGTCTCTGTTCTACAACGTGACCTTGGAGGATGCTGTGCAAAGCAGAATTAAGAAAAAGAAAGGATGAGTATTTTGTGTATTGTTGCATTACTTCTGTTGTGCCTTTCTTTCATGATTAGCAATTTCCATAGGCTTCATCATTTTTATTGTTGTTTAAAGGAAGGGAGAGAAGAATGAGACCATTTAGGCAGAACCTTAGCAGAACAGGGAGAAAGAGCGTGACCGACAGGAGGAATGCAGTTAGAGTGGGACTGTCACTGGATGCCACTGGCCACATTCAGAGGTGAATTAATAGTGTCACAGGCAAAATCTCAAACGCCGAATGAACATTTAGGAATTTTACAAAAACACAAATCTCACCCCTTAGTTAGTCTCCAAAAATAGCAACGGGTAAATGGCTACTTGAGATTTTGTGAAAATTAAAAATAAACATACCTGCTTAACCATAGGTTGAAATTTTGCCTAACATTGCAAGGCCAGAATTTCCCTTCATTAGAAACCAGAGCAGAGCTCAGACCAGGAAAATGAGAACTACTCCATCACTGCGGAGCCAGGGATCACACCAAGATCCGTAGGTCAGCATGTGCCTGTACAAACACAGGGATGAGCTTCTGCTCAACGCTCGTCGTTGGGCACATCAAGTTCCTCACAGAGCCAACACCAAAGCCCTGCACGAGCCGCCAGGCCAGGAGCCAAGGCTCTGGGAAAGCCAGGCAGAGCACCCAAGCTAATGAGCTCCACAGAGGTTTGGTGTGCCTCAAATGCTCTGGTTTTAATGTGCCAGGCGCGTTTTGGGTCCAGCTCAAAGTGACCCACGTGTTGAAGGAAAGCGTAGCCAATGACATGCTCCTGAAAAGTGATAAATAATCATGGGGGCTGACGCTTGTTTTGGGGGASTGATATTTTTAGGTTGCCTACAAAGAATTCCAGGGTGAGGTTAGACCGTGCGGCAGCCTCCGGCAGTGGGAGGTGGCTCCAAGCCATCTTTGTGCTCTCCAAATTTTCGACAGCGCTGAGGAGGAAGAAGGAGGGGAGGGCGATGGGGAGCTGGACGCTTTCCCTCGTGTAGCCTGGGTAGCCGCAGGGGTCTGCGGGGCGGGCAGCAAAGCCGCTTTGCCTCTGGGCTCTGCCCAGATTCAACGTAGCCCCTGTTTGCCCCAGCCCCACTGCTCACCCAGGCAGCCCCATCCCCACACAAATTCTGAGTCTGTGGCTGGACGTGTCGGGGAAGGGGTATCCGGTGCTAGCCCCCAAACCCATAGCATTCCGGAGCAGAAATGGCTCTCCATCTTCTCGGACTTTACACTGTATTTCACTATTCTCCTCAAATGAAGCAAACATCATTATTTCCCATTAGGCACTTCTGGTGCAAAAGCAATTTGTTGAAAAATGGTTCTTTAATGCTAATGGGAATTAGACTCCTAGCATGATTTATATTAATAAGGCATGTGCAGTTCCTCAGTACATTCAGACCCAGATGGGAAATGGCTATTTTTTTTTTTTTTTTGTCCTTCCACACAACATCTGATGAAGTGCTCCAAGCATAGAATTTAACAAGCTATTCTCCTCCGGCCTTACAGATGAAAAATAGTCCGTTGTGTCAACTCCTCAGATGCCTATTTTTACACCTTCTGTTTGTTCTTAGTTTGACGTTGTTAATCACAGTCCCACCAAAGCTCTATTGTTCAGCTCTTCAAGAAGAATGTTGTTATATTGACTGTTTGTGCGTCAGCCCAGCTCTCTCTGGAGCTGCACTTGGATGAAATTAGATAATTTCCATTAGTAGAACATGCATTATTAGTCCCCAATGCCAAATTGAAAAGAGAGCCAAGATTACTATTTCTGGCCGTGTTCACCTCAGGAAGGAACCTTCTCAGCTTTAATGGGATTTTGCTATTGTTGGTTGCCTTCTGTTTGACACTGTGCCAGCAGGGTTGAAAATTGTTTAGAAAGCTGCATGAAATATAATAGAGCCCAAGCCATTTGCTGCAGCACATTCCAGCATGATGTTTATTTTGAAAAAAAAAAAAAAAAAAGGAGAAAAAATTATTGTCCTTGGCAGAAAAAAAATCTCACTAACTTGCCTCTCAGAACATATGCTTCTTGTTGCTGTTTTGCTTTCAAAAATCGCTGCCAGTATCGGCGTATTACATACAGAAGTGATAAATCTCATAATATTTATAATGATCTTCATGACTTGTAAAAGCAGATTACAGGCACAGGCGGCATCTTCACGATGGGAAAGCAAGCYAAAGGATACCGGGATGGATCCAAAAGAACAAGCCAGGGTCCACATTTGTCAGGAGAACGTGCATCTTCAGAGTCCGTGGCTGAGCCTTCTCCTCTGTAAACCAGGGCTGAAATCGAATCTCTGCCACCCAAAGACACTGCAAAGACAAACACTCCCTGTGTCCAGGTACTGCTGGGGTCTTTGCTCCACGTCTGGAAGCCCCAGGGACTGGAGCTCGTGCAGATGCTGCATCTAGCACGGCCCACACGGGGCTTCAGTCCCCAGCCAGGTTCTTCTTGCTGCTCTCATTTGGAGGGCAGTGCTCTTTTCTTCCCCTCGCCTGCCCCTCGCTATGACCCAGACTGAACACCTCGCTTGCATCTCAAGACACTCATTTTTGAGAATTAGCTGTGAGAGTGGAGATGGTGGAATGAGCTTTTTCTCAGCCTTCAATTCCCCACAGATCTATTTTTGCTCCATATAGTACTGTTTTGTTCTGCGAATGCCGTCTTAAAATAATTATTAATGAAAGCAGAGTTGACTTTGGAGCAAAAGTTTCCGGTTACTTGGCATTTCCAATGTGTAAGCTATCTAAGGGTATTGAAATGCGGTACATTTTTTTGGATGAGATCAGAGTCCAAAAACACATTTTCCCTCCAGGCTCCCTCCGAGCTCGGAGCCAGACCCACCTTTACTGCACTTTACCTCTTGTCCGTGCAAACCCCCAAGAAACCAAGCAAATAGAACAAAGTTACTCATCTTTAGAAAAATAAATAACTACAGCAGTCTTCAAAGCCTCCAGGCAAGCATCCACTCAACAACACRCTCATTATCACTGGGCAATAAACCAGAGCACTCTTTTATTTATATTAACCTATTGTTTATTTCTATTTCGGCCTGCAAACATTGACTGATTGCATATCCTTGGCTTGGAGCAACACATCAAATAATTAGAAATACAATTAGACTGAAAGGAAAAAGAAAAAAGGATCAAAAAAAGTCAGTCACGGCAGACACCAGCCAACAGTTTTCCTCGTGCAGAGTTGCCACCCGCATGCATAGAGCTGCTCCGACTAGAGCGCTGATTGCCCTGCATAAAAATAGCACCGAGCCCCCCGTGTGGACACAGCGCCTCGGCCTTCTGCAGTGTGGTGGGATCACACCAAGGCCACATCAGGGTGGCCCCAGCCCTTGTCCTCACCRTGGTGGACATCCGAGCGCAACCACGTACCTCTCTGTATCCCTCCCCAATCCCATTGCCATCCATTTCAAGTGAAAGATGTGAGGCAGACAATATTTGGACAAGTCAGGGTTTGCTTTGTGGGTCCAACTGGGTCCACAAGTCACTACTTGCTCGGCGAACAGGTCCTGGTGTCTGCATTGCTCCCCTTGGCAGCACCATCAGCCCCGCAGTAAGTCCTGGAGCACCTCAACTGACAGTACCTCCACAGACTGCAGTTTGGACAGAAAATCATCTGTGCCTGTGCGGCTGGGAACACTCAGCTGCACCCTGGCTATCTCTTCTGGAGAGCATTTGTCTCCTCATCGACCTTTGTTTTTTTCTCCTCTTCACGCTGTGAAATGTTCATTGTCTCCTGCCACAACGAGTTTGATAAGGATCTTGCTGAGAGAGGCTTTTAGGAAAACCCATTGCTCCAGAAAGGAATCAAGCATTGCAGGGAGAGTACTTCAAAGTTATAGCAGTATCTTTTTTTTTTTTTTTTGTACCAAATAAATAAATGAAATGAAGATGAACAATATGTTTCCATTTAAGGGGGAGTGTGGGAAAATCCAGGTCTCCTCAGACTGGGAAGTGAAGTGGTAGATGCTGACTAAGACACTGTAAATAGCACCGCTGTCAATTGAAATAATTCAGTGTTGAATAATAACGTTGGGCCAAGTGATCCCCTTGGTGCCGTGTGGGAACCGTGACCCCAAACCTGTCCACTCGAAACCACAGGGATTCACACGAGAAAGCACACACCACCTCTGCATGGGGCTTGTGGGTTCAGTGAGACGTTCAGCACTTTGCTGAAGCCCCCCAAAAACCCATCCCACATTTGTCCCCCCCAAATTCCTCTGCATACTTTTGGGGTAAGAGTAGTGAAAATGGTGTCTGGCGTAGCTCCCAATGATGGTCCTGGACATGCATCTTCCTCACATCTTGCTTAGTTGCGGGAGCAGCTCCACCATCGTGGCCACATCCAGCACCAGCAGACACCCTGCTCAGCATCGCTCTTGGTTGGGGTGAGGTGGGTGACGAACCCTTGTGTCCATTGTTTTATTTTCTTTTAATGGATAAATAACCTATTTTTCTGTTAGCTGGTGAGGAAGGAAGAAAAGAGCAGGAGAGATCCCATCCTTTGCTGCTGTGGGACTTGGTGCTGTTTTAATAATAATAATAATAACAACAATAATAACAGAATATAGAGGGGAAAAAAAATAAAACACCCAGAAACTGCAGTGTATCAGCATGTTTTGGAGGTTGGTGGGAAAAAAAAGACCTTCTAGTCCCAGTGGTATCAGCAAGGAAAACGTCTATTGGAGACTTGTTCTTAAAAAAAAGCTCTGAGTCATGCCGCGCGCGCTAAGCTCGGGCAGTGTGCGGTCACTTGAGGCCTGCGGGCCCGCAGGCAGGGGGAAGGGAAGCAAGCGCCCAGTCCCATGCCTCGCCTTGGGAAAATTAGCACATTTTAAAGAAGTGTTTCCGAACCAGGACCGGGCTTCTGGTCGAGGAAGAGAGGGGAGAGGGGGAGGAGCGGGAGGGATGTCTCGCCTTCCGCTCCAGGCTTGCTAAGTCCAGCTGTTCGTTTGCTGAAGAAAAAAGCCAGAAATCATCCTCTACCCAGCACCATGACTTCCCCCTCCAGTCATTAAAGGCTGGAAAATGGGTGTCTGAGCTGCACTTTTTTTTTTTTTTTTTTTTTTTTTTTTTTTTTCTGAAGAAGTGACACCAGTTGCAACTTCATCTTTTTTTCCACATTTGTGTGGAGATTCAGAGCACATCTGTTACCCTGTCTTCACCTAAAGCCAGTTCCTAAAAGTGGGACCCAGAAGAGACCCTCCACATGCCCCAGAGGAGTGTGCTACGCGTACACACACTTCTCCTAGGGTTGTTCCTTCTGGCAGCTGTAGTAGCCATGCTGAGCGCTGCTGACAAGGAAACCGTTCTTCCCGTTCCCAAGGACCAGCATTTTCACAACAGTTCCGTGGATGGGATATGTAAAGGAGAATGATACGGGTTTTCATTACTGACCCTCAGCTGGGCCAGTTTAAAGGAAGATAGTGTTTTGTGGCTTAAATGGAGGCCTACATTTTCAAAAGAAACTGGTGATTTTGGCTGCCTAACTAGAGACAACGCAGCAGGACCTGTCCCTAAGAGACCGGGCCCTCAAAGGCTCTGAAATACCAGGCCCTTGGAGTGCAACAAGATGAACAACCAGAAAAGGCCCCAGAATCACAGTTACTTTTTAAGAAAGGGCTGAGTTTTAGCTCCTGTCCCACACATACGGACACAGAAGGGAGTCCCTCACAGTCCAGCTACAACCTCCACAGTCAACATGCCCAGAGCTTCCCCATGTGTTCTCCAAAGACACTGCAAAACCCATTTAAAATCCACATTTTAAAAATAAACAGGGCATGGGTGATGTGAAAGAACAGCTTGCTGCTGCTGCTTCTTTTTTTTTTTTTTTTCTTTTTAAATCAATAAAACTGCCTTCAAGAGGCCCCCTTGAACCAGTTCTGCTCATTTATTTTTCTTGGAAATGTCCAGTGTCCTTAACTCCTTTTAGATACATAAGAGGTGAATRATTAAATTGAGACTATTATCTTTGCGCAGAGCATCTCCGCTGGCTGCAGGCCAAGCCGAGAGGAAAAGTGAAGCGAAACAAAGAGGCCGGAGCTATTGTGTTTGCCTGGCTCCTGTGGCGACTTGCTGGGAAGCTCAGCAGCCTTGGAGGGAGGTCTCCGGGTGGGGATCGCTAATGAGGCAGGGCACATTTTGGAAGGACATGTTGCTTGCCAGAAATAAGCGAGTATAAATAACCGACGTGAGAAAAAGTCAGCCCTCATGTAAACAGGTGCCGCTCTGAGAGCTCCAGGGCATTTGCAGCCACCTCTGCCAGCCACGTGGGTGACCCTCCTTCTGCCCCAGAAGAGCTACCCACCTTCTTCTTTCTTCTGCCACTCCCCAAGCGAACGAAAGCTATGCCAGCACATTGCACCAGCTAAAGTAAGCACAGGAGTGACCTGTTTGCTAGAWGACGTAGTGGCTGCTATGTTTTTTAATGTTACAGCAGCTCCTGGCATAGAAGGGACCTGACTGTGCTGGGTGCCACATTAACAGCGGGACAAAAGACACGTGTCCTCTTCCCAGGAGTCTACATGCTACCTCAAGCCATGACCRCTCATTCCCAGACTCGGGCCCATTTTTCTTGGCTTTGCCGCTGGCTGATGGTGCAATAGGACAAGCCAGGTGGTGGCCTGCACTTCAGCTCCTAGCTCACCCATGAGGACATGATACTGGAGAGGTATCTCAGGAGGGCTGTGGGGCTGATGGATTTGTTCCACCGATTGTCTTGCTCCACCAGTTGTCTTTTCTGGAAATAAAACTAGATCCAGACCCTGTGGCTGTAGTTACAAAACTCTCACCATCCCTAGTATTGCAAAAATTACATTTTTCTTTTCTTTGATATTATTAGGCCTTGATTGTAGAACTGTTAAAACACAATTTTATACACCTTAATCCTGCTTTATCCAAATGTTGCCAAGTAAGGTTTGGAGCAACGCAATCTTATATGGCATATATATCATCAACACTCACCTGGCCCCATTCCTGGTTCCCCTACAGCTGTGGTCATCAGCTTGGAGGCACCCAAAGCTGGAGAAGAGGAAATGTCACCCAGGCTGCAGATGGCCAGGTTGCCACCTTGGCATGGAGCATAACCCAGAACTGCAGCGCATGGCAACTCATCGAAGCTTTCTTTACAAAACACTTAGACTAAGTGAGCACAAGCACACTAATTCATGCTACTGTTACAGGTAGGTCTCTTTCAGCACAAATTGCATGATGTCCTGAAAACACGGTGATCTGGAAATCCTAAATGTTTGAATCCACCTCTAGTTCTAGGCTTTAGACTACAGAATAAACTTGTCTCCAAGACACATGTGAAAGAGTCAACACYGATTTACTGTTCTAAAGGAATTGCAAGCAGCACCTCTGTATCTTGMTCAGGATGGACATAAGTAAGTCAGGGAATAGAGCTGTCACAAGCAGTCACAACCAGGTGCACTTACTGGAGCTTATTTGAAAATTTATCTGCATCTGATTAAGCCTCTCCCCAAAAACTTGAAGTTGTCATCATTGGCCCATCGTATCACGTACGATTTAACTGCTTGGGATCACCCTGTGAGATTACTTCAAAAAAAAAAAAAAATAGCCAGAAGTAACATTTACGTCACAAGTCACATCTGCTCCTGTAATTACTTTCCTGTCGACTGTTTTCAGCAGAGAAGGAAACCCAGCAGCGCTGGTGTCCAACAATGGATCACAATTCACCTCCTTGAGCCCTCAGATTTCTCTGACAGGGGAAAAACATTGTTCACAGCTGATCCTTAGTGCCCTGCCATCACAACATAAAAATCAAATGCTTTGCTTTGAAAGCCTGTTTACAGATCACCGAGCAGGAAGGGAGAACTTCCTACACGTGCACAGAGCTACACGCTGCACAGCAAGGCCAAAGTCACCTGCCGGCCTGAAACGCTGCCGGAGGGGACAGCTCATGCAGTCCTCATGTTGCCGGGCTAGTGATGTGTAATCTGAAGACAAACAGCCCAGCAGCAACACCACACATGGGCTGAGCAGTAGCACATAGCCAGGGCAAGGGGTGTTCACCCATCCCGCTCAGAAACTCCAAAATGCAGAAATGCAAGGGGACAACAGGCACGGTGTTTTGCAAAAGAAAATACATAGCAGGCGCAAATCATCTAGACAAGAAGGGGATGTTCTCCTCCTTTCACAAGAATTAAAATGCCGTACAAAGGTATTTTGTGTTATAAGACTTATTATCTAACAGATAACTTTGCAGATAGTTATAGATAACAGATAACACCCTCTCTGGTGCAGAGCAAACAAGCGGCTGCATCTGTTCCCCACACCAGAGCCAGGAATTTATTTGTTTGGATTTGAGGGTATGATAGGTAAACCCTGAAGCATTTTAGCACTCAGGCACAGAACATCCTTATTCCATTACTGCTGCTACGTATGCTGGCGCTGGTTTCCTCTTTCAAGTCTGGATGCCCTGCTCGTGTAAGCAGCGCAGCGTTTGGACACCAGATGCTCTGCAGACATGTCCCAAGGCAAGGAAGAGCACTGAGGCCCCAGGCAGCAGCAGAGCTCGCTGCACGGCTGCTTGCTTGGGCTCTGCTAATATGTCCATGCCTAGGGAAAAACCTCCTCTTCATTGCTCTGCAGGCACAGCAGGTCCCACAGAAGGTCTCATTGCACAGGAAAGCCCTCAGAGGTCCCCAGGCAGCACTGATACCAAGCAGGAGCTCCTGGATCTGATAGCATGGGGCACCACGCTCACTGAGGTCTAAGTAGACAGGAAGGCACCTCCGGGGCAGGCCAGCTTGCACGCTCTTTTCCTCGCCATCCCTGCTGTCAATCTGGCAGGTGGCTTCTGCCCTTCCTGCATTTTCCCACCCATTAACTTCTGGCAGTGGTGGGGACCCTCASTGGCCTCCCTGCCTGGTCCCCTACACGGGACCCTCTCTGCAGGGAAGGTGCAGCCCTGCTGGCACCTGCCTGCCGTTTCCCTGGCCAGGGACGTGCAGCTCCCACCCCGCCGGAGGGACAGGCCGCCCTGAGGATGCTTTGGCCACATCCCCGTCCACATCAGCTGTTGGGAGAAAGCTGCAGTGACTTTCCCAAGCAGATGGAAAAACCATCTGCCAAGAGCAGTGGATCCAGATTTTTAGTGTGACTTTTAGCACCAAGTCTTTGGGGACTTAGCTCTGTGCTATGCATGTCAAGCCTGCAGAATAAGCTCCATTTCATGCATCTGCATTTTCTTTCTTTTCTTAGAGCAAATTTTAAAAATATTCCAAAACTATTGTTACAACAGACATCTAATAAATCAGATGCTGTAACGGAAGAGCCCTGTGATTCCTTGAGCCAAACACATTCCCATACTTCCTGGATGAGGATGGTGACCACCAGGACAAGCACTACGTTTCAGGTTTGCTTGGACCTCAAGTCAGTGGACTACAAGAGGGTCTCCATCTGGAGTTATTTTATACCACTAGAACTGTTCTTTTACAGCGGCAGCCACTGCCTGCTAATATAAAAATAGTTGGGAGAAAAAGCAGTTTTATTAGATTGGTGGGGGGGAAAAAAGCTCTGTTCAAAACTTCCATTAATTTTTATGAATATCTCCAAAGAGATTTATTTTTATAACAACATTGAAGCAGAGGGATAAAATCCAAGCTTCTTGACACCCACCATTAGGGTTTCTCACTAGAGGCATGTCCAGTGTGGCCGAGGTCAAGACCTGTTCACCGCAGGCTCGAAAAGGCACTTTTGAAAGCAACACCCCTGCTCCAGCCTTACATGGCGCAGCCCCACCAATCTGTTTCCTCTAGACTCCTTGTTATTTTCCTTTGCCTCTCCAGGCTTAGATAAATGTCAGAGAGGACGAAAAGCCTCCCCAGAAAATTGTCCTAATAAAAAAATCGATTACATGTGACGACACGGCCCTGTTTCTGTCCACAGCTGCTGCAAACAGGCTTACGTCGTGCTGTCAGGGCCCGGGCAGGGAGGATGAGATGCACATGGTTGAGTCCCATCCCACAAAGCTCGCTGTTAGAGACAGCTCTACCATCRCGCTGCCCCCACGTTGCCCTATGCATGTAAACCGTGTGCCACAATTTCAGGCCATGAAGCAGGAGTCCTTGGGCTACCTCCTCACACCACTCCATCCCCTGGTGTTTCTGTTCCTGGTAACATTTTTAAAGCCCTGCTGATATCTCTAGGGGAAACTCTGCCCAGTGACTGCTCCTGAAGAGCTGGAGAGGCTATGCTCGCCTGGCACAAAGCATGCAGTGAGCAAACATGATATGAATAGCCTTTCCATGTACTTGTCCTGCTTGCAAGYACAGCAAGAAAAATAAGTCAACTGCTTCAGGACCTTGTCCTGTAAAATGGAGGCAAARATCCCTCTGCTGAATGGTAGGCATGTGTCTTTTCTGAGGGAGATGATCTGCCATCAGCTCTGCTTCCCGCAGCTACAAGTCCCAAAGGGCATGACGTGCAGCGCATGAGAACAGCACACATTGGGCTCAGTGTAGCACGCTGTGACTGTCCCTGATTACAGCCTGGAAAACAACTCCAGACAGCTTGACTTTAATGTCAAGAAGGTTCACATTTAAGGGAGGCTAATTTTCCACTTTCTTGTTGCATATCTCTGAAGTTCCTACCTCCAGCTCAAAAGAGAAGATCCATGTTGAACAACTAAACCCGTTCTTAGTACTCTCAGTTCTAAGTATCACTTATCTTGTGAGAGAGAACGTGCAAGTTCCAATATGAGGCAGGTTTTACAGAATCACAAAGCTGGTAAACTATCCAAACATCAGGTTTGGATAGTTGGTTACCGTTTGCAGAAAGACTCTCTCAACAGTTGCCTTGACCCTGCATAACCTCGTGTCATCTCACTGATTTTACAGCAACTACTTGCAGGATCAAATGACTTTCAAATTGTACATAGAGTTCTTCCAATTCCAGAAAAAAATGTGAAATCCAGCTACAGTAAACTCRTATCTTTTTGTCTCAGATTAAGTGAAAACTTATGGGAGGGAGGGAAAGTACGCCTTAGATCTGAGCCTAGAGCTGGGAAACAGGGAGCAGGGCTCAGCTTGGGGCAGAGTTCCCTGCACCGTCTCCTGTATCCGACTGCCCTCTACCCGCCAGCRCGGGATGTGTCACAAACAGCTCGCTGAGAAACAGGGCCCAGGACCAGTTCTCTGAAAGCAGTGCTTTCAAATACACACATATATACATTTATATATATAAARGAGTAAGCCCTTACATCTTACCCTCTTCAGTTTCTCAAGACTCATGCCACAGTGCCCCAAGTAAGGAAAATGTGCCACTGTGAATGTTTATAACATCTGATTTAAAGCTATACAGCTTCCCCCAACCATAAACCAGAACAAATACTCTTAAGATTTATAACATCCTTCTCTCCAGGGCCATAAGCATTTGTATTTGATTAATTTAGCAGTTAAACAGCACCAATCCAAAGCATGATAATTTTACATCCAGAATTCCTAAGCGGCATACTGTTTTCCACGGGGATTTAGATCTAAAACCACAAAGATGAATCTCTAAATATCTTCTTATCCATTTGCAYTGAATATCTACGTGAACTAGCTATTTTTTTCTTATAAAGAGGTGCTGAGCTAATTTTCTTCTTGTTCTCTGGCATTGAGAATTACTCAGGATTTGTGGGAGCAGTAAATACCTGTTCCTATTTGTGCCTTATGTTCTGGACAGCACAAGTATTGAGGAACTTTTAGTTTTGCTGCAGTGTCAAGGTAAGTGATGTGAATATGTCTTTTCTTCATTAGCACGAGAAGGGAGACYGTCTGGCACATTTCTCCTCTACATGTTTCTTTGGTCAGCTCAATGTGTCCTGCAAGCAGAATACAGAAAAGTTCCTTTGCCTCAACTTCCTACAGAAAAGCACTCAGAATTGCCTTGATTCTGCTTGCTTTGAAATCTTCCAAAAGATTTTTGGGAAGATCATTAGCTCCGTTCTCTACATAGCTTCCTTACAGCAAAGACTCCACAAGAAGAGACTCAGTTGCACTGGTGGCAGAGACACTTATGGTGACAGGCAGTTCCAATCCAAAAACATACTATAAAAACAGACACCAAGAGTTTCTTATAGGACTCCTCARCACCTCTCAGTAGACCTCTCCATACAGCAAGGGCTCTTCTACTGCTAGGTGGACAGCATGAACAGGAGTGGGAAGAAAAYGGGTAGCCTTTTTGTTTCACAGCTTCTACCCAGGCCAGGTTCTGCCCTCAGCAAGATCCATGCAAGGTAAGGATACAAGATGAGGCAGAACGTGAACTTGCCTCTTATGTATAGGTAATGAATTTATGGAAGCAAAACCAGAAGTGAGTACTTTAGGTCAGCGTATTGGCTTTGCAGTTCTACAGCAGTTGAAAATAGCAAGTCTTGTTTATGTTATTTCTGCAGTGAGCAGGTATGACATTGAACAGGGGGAGCTTCAGTTAACTATAATGCACAGAATTTATTGCAAATTAAACTGTTTACTTTTCAAGGCGATTTGCAACTCCTGTCATGCTCACCAGGATTTTTATTGTCAATTTTTCAAGTATTAAAAAACCATCAAAACAGTATTAATGGAATGCTCTCTGTGCCATACTATATCCTCAAAGACATTTATACATCCTCCTGTAATAGAGAAAAACTGCCGAGAGTGTTTGTGTCTGATGGGTCATTACTGTTCTACAATACCCATTGGAAAATTCATGTTAACAGCTCTTTGACAATAATGTATTTGAAGCTACACAAAAAATTGTGGAGTGTATAGGCTAGTGCTTCAATTGATTTGAAATATAGTCTAGCATTTGTCTTGGCTGCATTAACAAGGTCTGTTTTACCAATACATTTATATTTATGATGACTAAGGGCAGATTATAGTTGTTAAAATTTGTCCTCCTGACATGAAAACACTACTTTGTCATTAATACATTTTGTAGTATAAACTATGATGTCAGGTCAATGTAAAGGGTAAAAACTTTCCTAAAGTATGCACACATCATTTTTTTTAAAGCTATTGAGCCTAATGGAATAACAAAGGTCACAATAACAAACCATTACAGCTTTGGTCTTGGCAACTATGTCCACACAAGAATCCTCCAAGAAACAATCATCATTTCTCCAATGTTATGGCATTAGGACGACAGGAATGGTTCACAAATGAGTCATGTGAGCCCAGAAACGCAGTAGCTATGTGAAAGCTGAGCAATCAATTATTCATTTGTTTACCCAGAGCTTTCTCAGCTGACATTAACCAGAACTTCTTAAAAAGAAGAACTTTACAGCTGTCCTTGTCTGTCCCATGAGGCTGTGCTCAGAGCCTGAAAAGATTGCTTAATTTCTCTACTAGTAACCTGGTATTTTTATTGAAATAAACAACAACATATGGACTAATTAACTGGGCTCAACCTGAGACCCAGCAGGTGTCAAACAACCAAAGACCAACTGTTGGGGTGGTGATAAGATGGGATGCTGGAACAGGAAGGAGAACATGAAAGCAACTGAAATCTGGCTCTTGCTCACAGTTTAGCACATTAGGTTCCAAAACCCAGTAAGCTTCTGTGCATGGTTTATTAATGTGAGGACATTCACATACACATTTTGCTCTTATTAATACACTTAATTAATCAGCTCTAAGCAATTAACTTACAAGTTTCTTTATTTTGTATTGACTTTTGCTGTATATCCTAACCCAGTYTTTACATTCAAACCTTTTTCAACCACAAATGAGTAAGATTTAAAGTAGCTTAAATCTTTTAACTTCAGTTTTCTTTAATCTGTGCTCTGCTYTTTTTTTTGCCTTTTTTTGTTTGTTTGTTTGAAAGACCCATCCAAACTAGGGAAAACTGTCATGCAAAGGGGACGAAGACACAGTGCAATCAATTGCAAAATAAGCACATAAAAAGAGTTGATCTGAGTACAGCTAAAACCCAGATTTTTCTCCAACCATTTCTTCTACATGACAAAGCTGATGAAGAATACTAAACCTTTGAGTAAATGCAGTCAAAAATGTTTATACATGGGTCTCCATCAAGTTATACCCAAACTCCATTAACATATTTAGAAGAAATAACCGAAAAATCTTGAGATAGTAAAACCTTCATGCTAACTTTCCCATTGTGTCACAATAAGAAGTGATTACGAAGCTGGAGACTGTGATTTGTAAAAATTACTAGCAAACCAAAAACCCACCAGCTCTACTTATACCTTGTTATATATACCCTGACCAATCAGCCTCAATTTAATTTTGTTTTTTTTTTTTTCTTTGAGATTGAATGCATGAAGTGCCTCTATTTCTAGAAGTAATGATGGGTGAAAATTACAGTATTTTAACTGCATGCTTAGAAAAAAAATTGCTTTAGGGCTTGTGATAAGAATTCAGACTCTGATAAGAAAAGAGTCCTAAATTATTTGAAAGGTGTTATGGTATTGCAGCAAAATCCCTTCAAATTTACCCGAGTTATAACTGTGAGTGAAAAAAAAAAATCTCACTTTCTATGTTATTTACACTTCCAAGAAGGCCTTATCTCCTTACCCTGAGCATGTTCCTTAAGCCCATCAGCCCTGTGTTGTTTATAAAAACAATTTAACAAAAAACAGGGAGCCCCACTACTTCCTGGAGCAGCAGCCRTGGTTGCTGCAGTGCCTTGCTTGCCCAGGAAAGTCTCAGAGGGGACCCAGGAATTTTGGTTTACTTTGCCCACTGATTGTGTCTAATGATGCTGGGCACTTCAGAAAGCTTATTACTAAGCACAGCTACTTTATGAGGAAGGCAAGCATCAATCACCCGTGCCAGCAATAAAAGACAGGGGGATCAGGAAGGCGGCGTAAGGTCACTTTGGACAGAGCTAGGAACAGAATCTTTGTCTAAACAGAAGTGTCATCCATTTTGCTCCACTGCTCATCTCTAAATAATTATGCCAATCCCATAGGCAAAATCCTGCTTTTCTACTTTCACTAAGAGACAAGTGAAGGGAAGAACCTTTGACAAGGTTCCTTCTACTGAATGGCAGTGGAGAGAGAATCATTATCCCAAAAAAAWAACCGAAGTTATCAGTTTTCCTTTAGCCACTGAAAATAAGAAATTTGGGAAAACAGGGGAAAACATAGTCCCATCATTTTGTTATAGTGAGAAAATGCATGGATAAATGTGCCTTGCCACCTTTTTGATCCATTTTATAGCATAAATAATCTCCACTGCCATGAGCTATTTCCCTAAATACCCCTACTTTCATGCTGTGTAGCCTACTAAGAAGGAATCTGGTCAGTGTCACTCTTAGGAGACATACCTCTAAAAGCAATCATCTCTATGCAAATGCTTATGACTCACACACATGGGGATGCTATTAAGATAGAGCAGAAAATGCTAATTCTGTCATCCTTTAACTTCTGAGCCCTTGACTATGTGATATGAGCATTGTTTTTGTGGGGAAATGTGGTTGTGAACATGAGTTTAGGGATATTGGCACAGACAAAATGTGAAGACCAGGAGCTGATCAAAAGGAAAAACTGTGGCATGGAGTCATTTATATCTAGACTTCTTTTTAAAAAAGTATTCTGATGCAAGCAGATTTTCTCRTACTTCAATTTGAGTTTTTCCAAGATGAAATCTGCAATGTATATACACTTTTATTAAAGACAATGCTCATTTGTATAAGTTGTTTGATCTGCTTATTGAGATCAAAGAATGAAGTTGCCATATGTRAAAAGTAAAAACTATAACTGACATTATTGACTATTGAACTTTTCCAAGGTCATGTATCTTCAAAAGATCCTGCTTCTTTTCAATATCTGACTTACAGTCTCTCCTGCAACAGGAATTTCAATCACATTTCATACAGTCAATATGGAAAATTAATTCAACTTATTAAATTTTCTTCATTATTAAAAATAACTGGTCATTATTATTACAGACATAGATATTCATCAACTGCCAGACAGATAGACTCCTGAGTTTATGGTTTGTGGTGTTATGAGGGAATAAAGCAAAGGGAATGAAAAACCACAACAGCACCAGTGAGCAGAGACAAACAAGACCACAGCGAGTATAGATCAGAGAAAGAAGGGCAGACTATCAACCAGTTGATGAAGAAAGTGAAAGAATAAAGACTATCCCACTACAATTAACGATACTTACAACTGATGATGCTTATAACTAAGTGACTCGCTATAGGCATCCTKCAGCTCTCCTGCTGTAAGATAATTTCTCAAGGACATTCTCCAAGCACAGAAAAGAAAGCAAAGCCTTCCCATTCTTCACATCTAAACTATGTTTTAGTTACATTGGTTTGCTAGAAAAAATCTAGTAAACCACAACTGTCTTGCTTGTCATATTCCTTTGCCTCATAACTCTGCTTACCAGATAAAACAYAAGATTTAAATGATATTTCATATTAAATTCAGGATTGTTTTATGGTTAGAAGGACTAAATTTGGTAAAGTGTTATAAAGAAAATTGCTATAAAGAAATCATTTATTCAGCTGATAACATGAGAGGAAAGAAGAAATACACTTTGGCAAGTCATAAGATCTGTACAGAGATACTATTTTTCACAAGACCTGTGCTAAGCTAAACCCAAATCAGAAGGGAATATAGCAGTTCTCAGTTATCATGCACTTGGATAAAACATATTTCTGGATAACTAAAAGGGAATATGTATTCCCTTGCTCAGTTTGTATATGAGGAGGCCTCAATTCCTCTCACTGAACTGTAGGCACCAGATTGTCTATCTTACCTTTACTTGTAGATAGGGGAAGACAGAGGCATCTCTTGAGGGTGATTTGGCCCAACAAACACCATTCCTGTGCTGGATCCTTGAACCTAGGCAAGAAATTTTCAGGTTGGCATCTCCAGATGTACTTAAGGCTGGTGCTTTAAGACCATAACTGAACATAACACAAGTTTGCAGAAGTGATTCAAGAAGTGATTCATTTAAGTTATACCTGCATGGAGCAGGCAATTTCACAATGAAATAATCATTTGGACACCTCACAGAGCACACGAGAGACGGAGATCTCTCCTAAGATCATGGCTGAACGAAGCACATTTCCAGTAACATCAAAATATCTAAATACCAAGGGGAGAAAACTTCCTCGTTGTGCCGAATCCTTGTTCAGCCAAGCATTATCCGAGCTGCAGTAATGGTAGCAGCTGAATTGGAGTCCTGGYGGGTGAGTAACATTAACTGTATTCAAATGTGGTTTTAAAGTGTATTTATACTTTATCTGTGATTTAAGACATCAGGTTTTGTATTTATTTAAAAAAGCACAAGTGCTGTCAAACAGCTCCCAATAGGAGTAAAATGCAGCTTCACTGCTTGAATTTCTGGAAAAGCGTAGGGACGATTTGCTGACAATTGTAGTGCTAGCACAGATTTAGGTCCCAGTGTTGCCAAATGCAAAGCCTCTCCAGGCTCCATCTGAGCATCCCTCACTCAGGAAGGATGCCTTTTGGGATGCTGCAAAGGGCACAGGTTCCCCTGGGTGATGACTCCCTTCCCCGGAAATCTACACTCTGTTATATTTACAGTAGCTTAAAGCCAGTGCACAATTCTAAGACCCGCTACAGAGCTCATGCTGAAGTCTTTCCTCTGGGAAAGGTTATAAGCATTTTGTAAGACAGTTGGAAATGGACAGGATTCAGCTTATTGACAGTGAAGTCCCCTAATACACGCAGTTGCTGTTCACCCATGAAGAGGTCCAAACGAGCAGCTACCAGCAGTAGGTGATAGTGGCACTTCTTAGATGTGGTCTTGAGTTGAAGCAGGTCTCTCAGAAAGACTTATACATCTCCAGTGCTGCATTTCCACATACATATATATATATATGTGGAAATACATATATATATGCGCCATACCTTTTTTATATATATATATATAAAACAAGCACAGGGATGCTCCAATACTTCGAGTTTATCATAAAACTTAAAGCAACTTAATGCAAAAACAGCTCTGGAAAGGAGTCAAGCTTAAAGTCATAAATCCCTGTAGTGCTGTTCAACCAAAAGATCCTGAAGTCAGGAGAAAGGCAGTGACAGATCTTCAGTAGAATACTGAGATCTCAAGTGAAGTGATCCTTCAGTCCTAGGTCTTGCCCTTGGTAATAAAGGATACACAACTTCCGAGGGCTTTCCCACCCTCAACTTGAACAGTTTGAGGAAAAAAAGCTAAAAAAACCCAAACAAACAAGTGATTAAGGAAGAATGTATTCAAATGAAGAGCTACAGAAATGTGCAACATGTCAGGAATCAGAACGCATGAACATCACAGAAATACAAATAAGGAATGAGTTGGTCTAAACACAATTTTTCGGGAAAATTCAGCGTAAATTATACCATATTGTACTGAGGTTTTTGACAAGTACAAATGAAAATTGAAGTGAAATCCCTTAGGTTTGTTGTGCTCCCTGGAAATGTGAGGCTAATTCAGATTTTTGTCACATCCCCAGTTTACAAATGTCCTAGTTTTTTTCATGAAAGAAGAGTTCAGAAGCAGTTCAAAACACTTTTAGTCTGTACACTCCTTGAATAGTGCTCTAYCCAAGACTTTCTCAGAGGCAGGAATCAGGATTTGTTTTAAAAGACATAAAGCACTAGGCCTATAACATAAGTACCTGAAACTGTATGGTACCGTGTTCTAAACACTCTTCCAGGAYCTGCCTGTTGTGATATAACTAAAAAGACCACCTCCCTTTGGGAGAGTGCATAGCATAGGCTAATACATTTTTTAAAGCAGGGTCCTCCTTTTAAAAGCCTTGGGGTCYCTCAGCTGGGGCCAGTGTATGGCTTTCAGACCACACACTGCTCCCAAACTCCCAAGCCATAAGCGGCCACAAGCATCACCAGCTTGATGCAAACTATACAGCCACACCGTTCTTTATAATTGCCTGTGAATTTGTGCTAACATTGTAACTTTGACCTAAGGATGTTAATATGCCTAAGTGTAGGTCCTGACAGAAAGGTTAAATGACTTGTTTTGAAGCTCTACAAAACTAGCATCTCCAGAACTCTCCTTGGGTGACCACATCTCCTGAACCAGTGAAGCCACAGTGCCGGAGCAGAACTGCACCAAGGAGGATCTGATGCATGGACTCTGTTTTTATGCACCACCCATCGCACCGTGATCTGTGTGGCTCTGCTGAGGCTGCCAGGCAGCCCCCACAGAACAAGCAGATCAACTCCACACAGAAAGTCTGAGGCTGCAAAGATGCACCAGCTGCATTGTMTAGTTATGTGCAATCCATCTGCCTGCACACCTGGCATTTCTGGACGCTCTAGATGCACATCACTTGCCCTGCACAGTACCTACTCTGCTGTCTTTGAGAAATGCCTGGCAGATATCCAGGAGCCACTGTTTTCTCACTGCGAAATGTTGGCAGGAGCCAACTCTCATATCAAAGCACTTCACATCTTGCGTTTCCCTCTGCTCCTCTGTGTGCGAGAGGCAGCAATTATTGTTTCCCACTGGGGTTTGTAACACGCCTGGCAAGTGCCAGGTACCGAATTAACTAGCCTGGGATGCAGCAGCCCCTCCATGGGCAGCCACCAGAGTATTTTACAAGTGACTTTTGGCTGCCATTCAGAAGCGGTTTCTTGCTCTGCCAATTGGCTGCAGCACCAACTCTTTGACAATTGTTTTCACAAGTTTGTTACCACTGGGGAAAAAAAGAAAAACCACCAAGAAAGACAAGAGGGCCTCGGCCACCCACCGGTGCAGCCTCACTTGCATGAGGTGCCACCTGCCCAGGGTTTCACTGCAGGGTAACGAGAAGTCTGGGATGAGCCACACTGCCTGTGCTCAGGATTTCTCAGCCCTGCTGTGCACAAGTACTTTTTCCTTTGGAGAAAGGAAAGACACCAAAAGGAACCCAAATTATTTCTTTTTCTGCAGTATGTGAGGATTGTTTTTCTTCTTCCATTTTTTCCAATCCATCAAAGGATGTATGGAATAATGATATGACACTGACCTTTAGGCTGAAGACAAATGAGAAGGAAACTGTGTTCATGAAAGTGCATTCCTGGAAAGAGGAATCCCCTCTCCTTTCCTCTGCCAATACTGTGCACCCAGGAATGCGATTATCACAGCATGTTCCCTCGGACTGCAGAACCCCATCATTACCTGCACGTGTCTTTTTCTTCACAAAGAGCTTTTGTTTATTTCAAGTATTCAGAGAATAACATAGGTGATTCCTAGCTTGACTCTAGGAAAAAAAAAAATTCTTTGTTGAATGAAATATCTCTAATATCTAATAAAATTTCTCTAATGTCATTTCTATGTCTCAATGTTTGTCTTAAGTTGTTCCTCTTCCTAGGTTGTCATTTTTCTACACATTTAATCCTTTTTAGGGAATGTATAAATTTTACATATTAAAGCAGAGAGACAGTTTGCACCTTTTACCTGACATATTTTTCCTTCTCAGGGGCTGATAGCACATACAGAGTTTTCAAGAAGCTGCTCTGTGTCAAAACTTCATGTTATTGTCACCCTTCTCCTCCTATCTAGCATGGGTTTGCTTTATGCAATCGAGACTGAAAGCTCCCTAACACACAGGCTGCTTTTTAGGGACATCACTAGCATGCCTGGCACGGCAAGGCCTATCCAGGCTCCAGYCACACGTGCCACCACCAACAATAACCGTGCACAAAACTTCAGTCACGGAAAATGTTTGGTACAGATTTGAAGGCAGAAACTCTGTTGGTTATTTATATCTTGGCACTGCTGATTGCCAAGACTCTAATTTCAATATAGAKGGGAAGAGTCAAAGCAGAGAAGAACTCCTGACATCACTGGAATTAGACATAAATATATCCGCTCTAAACCAATAAATCTGGGACAGCCTAYACCCGAGGTGGATTTTGCATCTTTCCTTCCCAGTATAACATCTTCAAGATGTAAATATTTGGCATGTATCTATGGAAAAGCCAGGTGCTACACTAATCACAAGTTCCTGTGATAGCACAGATAAAATCAACATACAGCAAGGCRTATCACACTGGAAAATCCCACCCCTCCTAGCAGCGGGCATCTAAGAGAGCTCTTGGTAAAGACAGCTAGCAAAAGATTTACCGGAGCTGCAAAACCAAGGTAAGCAACATTATTCTCCAGGAACACCACAAGACAGACTTATGTAGTGAGTACTTTCCAGGCATAGCAAAAAATGAGACCAGATAAACATTAATACACATACGGGCTGGTTTTCAGCTGCACTGCCTTTCTCAGGGCACGGTCATTGGGTGCCATGGACCCACAGAGGCCTCCTTGGGCAAGCGGCGTGAGGCAGCGCCTGGAGCTCCCGCAGCCCCCCAGCCCACCCAGCAGCACAGAGGTGTGTTCTGCACTGTGGACACAGTGGACATGCTGAGCCATGGCCATGCTCGGGTGCTTCTCTAGCGGAGCTGCACTAACAATGCGAACTCCYCTTTCTAGGGATCTGCAGGGCTCACTGGGACAAGACACGGAAACCCAGGAGCAGCAGGGAGGGTCCTACCTTATCAGCAAAACCTGCTCCTATCCTGCAGAGGTCCCTGTCCCTCTGGGACAAAGAGAAATCGCAGGCCATGTACTATCCTTTCGAGCTATAAAAGTTGCTCTTCTCCCCTCCGTTGCCCTGACCTCACTGTATAGTGCAAAGAACAAAACAGCCACATTGTTAAAGACCAAAATCATTAGTTACTCACCAATCTGTCACTTCCCCTATAAATTCCCACAAGATACTCTTCAGCTGCTTGATGTACCCACACGCATGTGCACATGCACACCRTGTTTCGCAGAAGGCCTTATATTCAAACAGACCCAAGGTGAGTGCTCACATATGCTACAAGGAGGTCTAACACCTTCTGCAAAGGCACAGCCTTCGGTCTGGAACTGCACATAGCTCTTTACTCCTCCAAGATTTCAGAGGTGGCTGCAACTGAGCTGCAGTTGGGCACGGGAAGGTCATGCAGGCTGGCCAAGGGTCCCAGCTGCACCCCTCACTGCTACCCCTAGCTCTGCTAGCTCCAAAGGCTTTGTGGAGACTGCCCCAAGGCCACCAAGACCTAGGAAGGACAAACAAAATAAAAACTCATATCTGAACTTTGTTAAAAATAGTGGAAAACTAAACTGTTTAGAATGGCCAGGCTTATTACAAATGGGGTAGCACTCAATGTCCCCAAAGGGTATACTCTTTTAAATTTAGACATGTTAATGCTTTCTAATCCAGCATCAAATCCACTTTGACAGCTCCTTCTAGATGAACGTATAAAATAAACTGATCTCTCCCACTTGAATTAATGGAGAAATTATTAAACGACATCTGTGGGAGGACCCTCCTTCACTTCCAGACCTACAATCAGGCAGAAAGGGCAAGTCAGAAAGGACACGCACTGTTTCCAGAGCAAATCCATTTAAAAAGAGCAAACAACTCCAGAGGGACCAGAGAGGGCAGAAATTATTTGCAATGTTAGCTAATAACTTTAAATAGACTGTACTTTATTCACATGGAGCTGGCATTGATTAGGTTTATTTATGTAGAAAGTTCAGTGGGGTAGGAACAGCTATTTTTGGACTGCAGGGAGGTCAGAGGAAAGCGAGACAAGCATCGGCATTCCAAGGAACATGGGCTACACTCTCGTAAATATGCTAAACTTGACAGAACCTTTTAGAAAAACATGTTTTCTTTTTTTGCAAAGAGATGCTGGAGTATGGCTCTGTAATGATTACATGTACGAMGTAAAGGGCTAAATCAGCATTTCCTGACACCTCAGCTCCAATGAGTAGGATTGTTTTCATAACATTCAAAAAAAAGACTTTGAGAAAGTCCAATAAAACCATACTTCAACATATCAGAAGTGCTGAATTTTTGTTGTTCTCTGGAAAAACAAGCAGTAAAAAGGCTTTTAATGGCAATGAATTATGTGGTCGAGCTGAGTAACTGAGGCTGCGTCTGGAAAGGAGATCCCGTGGGAAGGAGGGGAGCGCTGCCCGAGCTGCACACACGGGGTGCAAGCACCGCGCTCCAGACGTGTCGCGCTCTGTGGTCTCTCTGCGTGCACACGCCAACAGCCAGTGGCCCCTTCTGCTGCCCGCTGCTGTAGGGTCAGATTTTGCTGCATAATCTGTGTTTGCAGCTGTCTTACAGTTGGTTAAGTGCAGCAGAATAAAGGAGTGGGAAAGCACACTCAGCTTTTTACTCACTCTAAGACCTTGCCCCTGTGTGTTGTGCTGCCCATTTTCCCTTAAGCCCAGCTACTTGCTCAGGTTAAATAACCAGATAAACCTTGCTCTTCCCAAGGGTCTTACAATAGCTATAAATGCTCCTTACCCCTCAGGAGTGTACGCAGCACTGACTCCAGCACTCCAGCACACTTTTCAAAGCAAGGTGCTGTGAAAAGACTTGCCGTGACTGAACAAACATTATCCTTCGTAATGTGGAGGATAAGATAAACCTCAATGAACATGGAGTGACGCTGCGTTTTGGAGTTCAACAGAGAAGAAGCTGTGATGCTAACACGTCAGTGACAGGCAAGGATGATAAATGATTCATTCTGCTTATTATCTAGCCCCTAAAGAAAGTCAGAAGAGTCAGCTGGCAAGCAGACAGTGGTAAGATGTCAGAGCAATTTTGTGCATTACAGCAGACAACTCTGCTCTGCAGCAGCGGCCCTAGAGGAACGCATGGTTTGCAGCTGACTACTAGTCTAGCCCACAGTAAAAAAGCAAAGGGAAGATGCTTTACCCTTACACAGGCCACCTTGTCCCCYCTGCTACCTCCATCCTGGTAATAACAACCCCAAGTGTGTGCTTACCAACCCAGGAGCCAAAGAGGCCTCAGCCCCTGCCCCAACCACTGAGTGGTGCTGTGGGCTCCCGTGCCACACAACGGTCACACAGCTGCAGCCAGTGCTCCCCTCAGCGCTCCCCTCTCCGCCGAGGGGCTCGTCACATGCCGGCCGGGAAGCAGCCCGGCTAGCATGTTCAAAGGAACAAAGCACCAATAAATAAAGGAGAAGGTAGTTACAAAGTGCACCTAAAGGTGTAGGCRCTTGTTCTGCAACAGAAAAGCCAAAACAAGCAAAGACTTTAAATACCTTTGCATATTTTTTAAATTTGGCCCCCCAAATCCAAATGTTGCAGTGTTAAGTAAGCAGATTTGTTCAGAAGAAATGCAGTATCTGAAGCTCTTACTGACTTCATCTCTCTGGGCAAGATTCAATAATAATTGCTAGTAGAAGTTCCCTTGGAAGAAGAGAGGGTCAGCATGTTCATAATAGCTATGTAAAAGATGTAAAAATAGTAATCTTACAAAGGTATAAACGCTGCATAGCTCTCAGATGAAGAAATTATTTAGTACACACCTTTGGTGTTTGCGTTCTTTCTTTCATGACTTTTGTCCCAAAGGAAGAAAGACTTTATGGACATAGTCAGCCCTACAGCAACACTGTAGAAAAGACCTTACAGAACTGAAAATGAGGTTGAGATCCATTTAAGCTGCTAGAATAGACCAGAAATGGAGAGCACCTGTGGCAGCCCTTCTTGAAACCTTTGTAATTTGGAAGGGCAAGAGCCTCCTCTTTTCCTCTTACAGAGGACAGCAAAACTTCAGAAGGAAACATTGCAATTCGGAAGGAAGGCATGGATCTCCCCCCTTGTTTTTGTGTCAGTCTTGGTTAAGGCACCTCCATGTGAAATCCTAAGCAATCACGAAATTTCTCTCTGTAGGGATTGGCCTTGGCTCATACAATGTTTTGCAAGAATCATATTGGCCAAAGAACTGCTATAAAACAAGCATTACTTCATGCTTAAAGACCTGAAATAGGAAACATTATTTTGCATTGACTGAGGGTACTACATTTTCCACTTTCTAAGTAATTTTTTCCTGTTCTTGAATGTCCGTGGAGAAAAGATGAGATCAGAAATTCATCAGTTTTATAGTGGTTGGCCAGTAAACATCTTTTTCATCATTGAGATCATAAAAGTTGTAAAGTTGAGCCTTGCAAACCACTTATATCTGATGGTTCTGCTCTCTTAGCAGGTGGCTTCCTCTGGTTAACTAGAAATTCTCCTCAGCACAGAGGTTTGATAAAAATAACCATCATTGCTAATTATGCATGAGGTCTAGCAAACAGTAACAGAAATAAAATGCTAAAAAAGGAGAAAAGGAGAACAAAGTTAAAAAAAACCCAACACTCCTTACAAGAGTTTTGATTTAACAGAAGTTTACTTTTTTCAATAGAAGAATACTTTTTTTCTTTCCAGAGTTAAAAGGCAGTTAASAGTTTCAAGCACACATATACAAAAAGTGCTCTAAGACTGACATGTTTTCAGTTGGTTTTCTAAAAAGCTTCAGTGAAATCAAATGTAATTTCCACAGTCACAGTTCAGCCACAGTCACAGTTCAGCAATTATATGAAAAAGCTTATATTGTAATATTAATTAGTTACTCTCTGCAGCTCCCAGCTCTTTTATCACATAATTGACTTAAATGTCATTTATCAAACTACATTCAGATGCATACTCATTTTAGGATTCTAGCCAAATTCTTCTAAGGAGGTTTTGCAGGGGTAAATCAGAGGTTAGATCAATATAATTTTCTTTCAGTAACTGGAACACAGATGCAAAATTTCCCACTGGAAAAATAGCTGCGTTTCCAAATTAATCCAGTCAATGATAGCAAAATGCAACCTGACTTATACCACACAGAATTTGTGTTACATAACTCCTAATGTGGTGCTAAGACAACAGGGAAGAATTACACTTTGCCAGAGGCAAGAATTCATCTTTCTCTCACTTTTTTTTGACTCAAGAGACACAYACCTAACTAATTAGGAATTCCACAATTAGTTAGGAATTCCTGAGGAATTCCACAATGCTTCAGCTTCTTATTATGTTAAAGGATTTTTAACATATGCTTTTTAAGTGGACCTCATGATTATTTTTATTTTAAAAGATGCTTTTTCTCTGACGTCTTCCCCTTAGTTACTGCACTGGGAATAACAATGCACAGGCACAAAATACGCAGCCTGAGCTAGGCACTCATGTGTCACAGTAAAACTTAATACTTACAGAGCACTCTACTAACCAAAAACTATATGGAGCAACTCCCAGGCAGYCAAAAATACAGAACTACCTTCCTCATATGCCTGCTCCATGGTTGTCATGTACCTCCATTTGAACCTGCTCAAAAGCAGGATGGCTTTTCATTCTGCCAGTGTCAGGTGTGCACAGGCAGCAAAGTCCCAGTCTCACACGCACAAAASAGAACACAGAATCTAAACTCCAAACCTGGTTATGATTTGTTCTTCTTCATACTTATTTAAAATTCTCTTTTGGCTAACCCCACACTCTTTCCAGATACACTAATCCATAACAATGGTACAGTGCCAAGTGCTCGCTTTTGTCTTTGAGTACTTCTACATTTTTAAAAACTGCGAGATTTGACAAAAAGGGAGCACTGCCATTATCCAAGTTTCTCCTTGTTTCTCCTTGCCATCTCCAAGTTTTCTCCTGCATCAACTCCCTACTTGTTTTGGATACTATAACGCACATCGTAAAATATGATTATGGATTTCATGTAAGGGGCTAACATTTCAGTTAGGTTTAAGAAAAAAAAAAGAGTGCATACTGTGTATGGATGATAAAATGCTCAGTCTAAAACTGCAACTTGCAATTTCCTGCTTAGCTGCTATTTGACACCAGAAGTCTAAATTTTTACTTCATCTGGATGCATAAACTTTACTTCTCTATATATGCAGGTGACTATGCAGGTGACTTTAGTAGAGATATCCTCTTGCTGAAGAAGGCCAACTTTCAATAATAAGAGTTTCACTGAGTCAGAGAGGAGCTAAAGATGAACACAGCACCCTATACAACAGTGGCTAGGGTATCAGTTTGAACATGGGGAGTCTTAGGATCACATCATTCTGCAATCACTTTGGCACTTCATAGGCTGAAGGACTCTCTTGTGCCTTACAAAAAAAAAAAGAAAATACTGTAAGGAATCAGAACAAAATATGTCACTGGCTGTRTTCGTGGGAAAGCAATTTGAATTTTAGAGCGAAATGACATCTTCTGATCAAAATCTATCTCCCTTTACTGGACTATCTTGTACACAGGGTCTCCAACTTGAATTGTTCCAGTTTTGTCAACAGCGAAATATCTTCCGAAGAGAGGACTGGATTTGTACAGATGTTGCTCAGATGGATCACATAAGCGGTAGCTGCAGAGAGAAAATACTTCTTAAAAATCAGAAAATTTCAGTGATGACAGAASTGGCATGTGAACAGTGATGTCCTATGCTGGTCAACTTATTAACTAAATATAMCAGTTAAGAGAACTAAGCAGTTCAAATAAAATCAAATTGATTGCATTCACATAACCATGTATTCACACACACAGAAACTATCATAAAAAAATGCCAAAGTGCTAAGTTAAACCATTAAATACCTTAAATATCTATTTCCACAGACATTCACACAAAGAAATAAAAGAGGTAGAGAAGGTAAAGTTCGCAAAAAAGAAGAAAGAACTTCCTGAGTTTTCTTACTATATGGAATTGCAGAAAGTAGAATTAAAGTCAATATAGGCAGACCTTTACACCCTGACCTTGAGTCTAACATATGCTTAAAATCACTTATGTAACTCCTGTCTAATGTCTATTGGGATCTAGCCTATATCTACTCGCAGGCTTGGGAAGCACTGGTATTTTTACAACCTTTTCAATGTTTCCAGGGGCTCCTTCCTATCCATGACCCCAGTGTCTGGGTCCACAGTTGTTAAAATACACCTGCAACAACAGACAGTGCCATGTCAATAATGGTTATGTACGTATGCATACATATATGTGTGTGTGTGTATGTATGTATTTAATAGGAGTCCCAAACATTTACCTGCCACAAGACACTGTTCCTTTCAACTCCACATCACCAATAACAATGTCCTCCCAGGAGTCCTGAGGGAAAGGAAACATTATGCACAGATTAGACATATCCGCATGTAACCATTTCTCCAGGAGCTGGTTCTAAGCACAGTCACTCCTGGAAAAAGAGGTATCATTCTGGACAATCATCTYTCTCATATCTACACGGTAAGTGCAATTACAATATGGTATTATTTTAATGAAATATCTATTGTCATTTTACTMACCCAATTCAGCACACATCAGTAATTACATTTAATTAAAGAGCAAATTCTTTGGCAAAACGGAAACATGACATCAAAACACCCAGAAGCCATCAACACCATCAGTTACCTTTACTGGATAGAGTGCTTTTTGCACCACTAGAATATTGTCAGAGATGCAGTTATGGTACTGCAGTATTACAAGGGTGAGTTTTTACTCCTGTGACAACCACTAAAAACATCACACTGACAATTTACAAATTCTTTACCTGTATCATTAATTTTATGCATTATAGTCTACATAACTTTCCTTACTTTACACTTTTAAGGCAAGCACTCAGTCACAGCCTGTCACTTAAATACACTTATTTTATCCTTCACTAAGGTAAGTATCCACAGGCTTGCCACCTCCCTCAGTGTTTCACACACATTTAAGTGAGCTGAAGCTGCACTTGTCTGGAGGTCTGCTGCAAATCACAGAGCAGCTCCTCATCCTTCTAGACACAATCCCCCAAGGAAAAAAAAGCCACAAACACATATCCAAGCCTCCAAAAAGGCATTTAGGAATTATTTTACCTCTTCATAAGCACTGCAACCTGAAACAAGAATATTTGGCCTGAAGTATTCCATCTTAACTTTCTTTTCCAGCCTGCTGTTTAGATCTTCCAGTGAAGCTTCTGTAAGCATCAAGACTGGGCTGCAGTCAGGATAGGCAACCTACAGAAATAAACACAAAGAAATCCTATGGCTACTGCAAGACCACGGCAGCAGAGTTTGCAGAAATACTTAGCGGTAAAAAAGACTGGTATGCCACAGAGTAGCCTGGCAGTGTTATGTTGCTGCAGTAATGTTTTAATTCACTGGAAGTTATGTTAAAAAGTGAAAAAASGAGCCATTTCCTGCATGTTAAAAGTGAAAAAAATGAACCTCTTCCTATATCAGTAAACACTCTAAGTTTCATTTACTCAACTTGTAAAATTAAACTTTATTTATAGGGTTAAGTCACAAATTATATCAGCTACTACAGCTTCTTATATAATGCAATCAAGGTAGGATGCATGTTCCAGATGTTAATTTTGAGTTTTACAGGTGGAGTAAAGTATGTCAGTAAAACAGGTTATTGCAAGTTGGGGTAGACAGTGAGAAGTTTATGGACTTGCTGGACTTACCTGATTGACTTTAATCAATTAACTGCATTTTTCTATATGCTGAATCTATCTTACCACAGTATACTGAATCACCTCATCACTGAATCTACCCTATGACAGAGCAAGTTTCTCATACAGAAGAGCCACATTAAATTGCAACCATCCACTCTTTGGCCTAAGTTTCTTTAGTGGCAAGAGTGCTGCCATTGTGGCAAACAAGGCCAATGAACAGGATTAAAAGAAAAATTCTACACAGTTGCCAGTGACCCTGAAAGGGCAGAAAATTTTTGGAAGAATTTTGGCATGAAAACCCTTCTGTCTTTTCACCTATACTATCATTTTCCTCTCACGCATACTGTAGCTTAACTACGCTACTGAGCACAACACCTTCTCTCTCTACTGCAAGTATTTAATATCCCATCTTTCAGTTTCTCCTCATAGGAAGAAAAACATGAAAACTCTTTGGACGGTAATTCCTTGGCCTACGTCTACAGAGAGCTGGGTTTTGCATCATCCCTTTATACAAAATATAAGACAACTCATCTCACAACACTGCTAGACCTAACAACGGATAGAGAATGAAGGTTTTCTGCCTAACATGGATACACCAGCAAAATATCTTTAAAAATATAGCTTTCTTCTATTCTCTTCTATAAAAAGAAGAGGTTCCAATAATATTGCAGTGTAACATTTCCTCTTAAAACGTCAGCATAAAACTCCTTACCTGTGGAGGATCAACAGTTTAGAGCAGACTGAAAGCAACATCTAGGCAAGTAAGTCATTGCATCAAAGGTAAAGTGAATGTTCATGTGCTTTAAGTACAGGACAACCTACTTGGTTAATTGAGTTCACCACCTGAGGGCTGAACATGCATGTTTGGGCAAGGGAATATAAATTTAAGAAGGATACAAAACCTCACTGCTGGCAAAAACAACATTCATTTACCTCATCGGTGGTTCGGAAACGGTTTATTATATCCTTGGACTTCCGTGGCACCATGGAAGGCTCAAAGTGCACTAGTCGATACGGCTCTGTTTTCAGGAAAGAGGTAATCCACTGGGCCACTTCATCGCCACAGTCCCTCCCTTGGATATCCAGTCCAAATATCCTGCAGGATCACAAGTTAGATCACAGTTAGCTGCAAAGCTGAAGGCTCAATATTCCCCAAAGGCAAACAGCCTGTTAAAAAAAAATAGTAGTCGTAAGATCCTGTAACCAAATTACCCAAATTGTAATAAAGCAGAAGTTGGTTACTGAATGTGGTGTAAGAATCATTCCAACACACAATTTCCTGTGCATACCTTGTTTTGGAAGATRAGCAGGAGGGACATGGTCAGAAAATAGCAGCTCACCTCAATGTGAAGGAAGGAACCCTGAAACAGGCAGTGGGTGCATGGATTTAATGTCACCCACTGGTCCCATAAGGAAACACACAGGTCTGCTGCTCTCTCAAGCAAAACCAAGGGCCGGCTCTTGCCCTGGGGTGTGTGACCTAAACACCAAAAGATCTTTACCTAGAAATGTAGAAACTACAGTCTGAAATGTAACTGACTGCAGAAAAGAAATCACAGTTTAAAGGGGCATGGTTAGTTACTGTAATTAAAATTTGTAGCTGTTGTCCCTCAACGCTAAGGAAGCTTTCCTTCAAATTTTAGTGCTGCCAAAATTTAGCTAAAGCTCTCTAAGACTGCTGTCCAAAGACCACTTGAACTAACACGGTGATACTAATAGATTTGCATGTGTCAAAAATATTCTTATGACAAAACAGCAAAACATTTTCTGAGAAAACCTAATATTTACATTATTCTCAGAAATCACACATGGGGTCTGAGCCACATGAGAGTCAATTTTGCAGCTCAGAAGGCTGAGCAGAGAGTGACCTGAACCATCAGACCAGYGGTCTCAAGAAGAAACTACTTCCCTCCCCAAAACAGCTATTTCCCAAAACCTGAAAGATTTTTTTTTTTCCCAAGCAGATAAACCTAAGTTAAAAACAACRACAATAATAAGTGACATTCATTGACTTCCCCTAAAACTGCTGGCACAACATCCCAGGAGGTCCAGCGTCAGGTAGCAAAGTCAATGAGTAACACTAAAACACAGAGATTGAGCTGCTCTATGTTCTAAGAGAGGTTAAAGATTTAAACCAGAAGCAAAGTCCATAGGGCATAAAAAGCCACTGGCAGCAGGAAACAAACAAGTTTACTCAAGTAGCAATTTTTTTCTGGCAGGAAATGTAAACCTCCACTCGACTTCCCAATAAACTTCAACACCAGTCACAGATGATTTTATTACTGTCCTCAGAGCAATGATTTTGACCCCAAAGCACTGCAGTTTGCCTCCTCAGCCATACATCGCACAGCTTAAAGCACATAAATGTCCAGGCAATTCACGTAGCTGGTGCCCCACTGCTCAAGACCCTCATGTGAGGAGGACATGAGTTACTGGTCACCAGTGGTCACTTCCCCTCGCGCCGAGCACGTCGCAGGTCACTGTCGGGGACTGTGGCTAGTAGTGGGTTAATGCTACTAGCCACCACTAAGTCACCACTTCTGGTCAGTTCCTAGAGGAGCAAGAGGGAGCCCTCGTAAATACACGCTCACTAGATCTACTCATAGTACCCACAGGTAGGTCAGTGATGCGCATCTCCAGCTCCTGCTCATTTCAGGGACTTGCTGGGAGTCAGCGCACTACGAGCTACTGAGCAGTAAGCACTTGAGTGACCCAGCTGCCCTGTGCACCGCATCTGGACACCCGCTGGCAACACCCATTTGAGCCTCTGTGCTGTGATCGCAAGCATCAAGGACCTTGCTCCCATAGCTGTGACAGCTGGTGGGTACCTGCTTGTGCACCTAGGAGCCCAAGGCACAGCCAGGGAGAGCTCCACACAGGTGCAGCTACCTTTGCACCACGTTACTGCAGCTTCAGGGAGCAGAACCTCTACTCACAGCAGCCTGAAAGGAGGGTGGGATCATCCTCGCCTGTGGGTCTGCGGAACTAGTGCAGGACAAACAGTGACCATGTACCCAGCTTAGGGGCAATTTGCTSTTTTGGAAACACAACCTGTCCCTTTTTATTTTCTTCCTTTTTGGGTATAAGGAATAAAAAGCAGAGAAAAGAGTAGACAAGTTTGAGAGATGGTCCTAGACCATCTGTCYGGCTGTACTCTATCAGGGAGCAGAGATTTGCTCCTACAGTCAGTTAAATAATACATATGTGTATATGTATATATATGCATATATGTATATATAGAGATATATAACATGTTGTTTAAGCTAATCACCACATCTGCAGCAGTGTGGAAGCTGAAGCTGACTTGACGAAGATGATTAGGAAGGTTAAAACTGGTGTATCACGGCAAAGGTCTGAGAGGGGGGATGCAGTGATCCAGGCAAGCCCTGAGACAGGTCACCTGAGGCAGAGAACGACCCACAGAAGCTCCTGGGGAGTTTCTGTTTAAGGCAAAGTAGATCCCGYGAGCAAGACGCTTTCTGCTGTTACATGCAGGAAGGGGTGCAAGGCAGTATCAGTGCAGCAAGCAACAGTAGCGTGGAGGCCAAAAGGAARCGATAGCCACACTTGTTCAAATGCATGCAGGTGATAAGGAGCAGACTTCACTTTCCTAAACAGAAAGAACAAGTCTATCTTAATTAGGATAAATTATATAAAGTAACAAGATATGCGGTGCACTGCTGTTCTGTGGTGACACATCTATAAACATGTTCATAAGTGTTTATATAAAATGTTTACCTATTAAAAATTAACCCTTAACTAAGTACTTTATTTTATAATGAATTTTATTTTATAATTTTATGTAACTATAAATAAAATTTATAATAAATTTTATAATAAATATTATTTATTTATAATAAATTTTATAATAAATTTTATTTATTTTGGTCCTTTGCTTTATTCAGAAGCAGTGCAACTCTTGACACAGAATACAGACCTGCCTTCAGACTGGTCTGATAACAGACACAGGGGTCCTACAGCTTCCTGGATTACTTTTACCTCAAAAGCAGATTTATCCCAAGCACAGGAACCCCTGGGAAAATTATGCAACCATATAACGAAGGTATCACAACAGGTACATACAAATGCACAAAAACAGACTGCAGCAGCTTCTTAASCAGAGAGCTGAAGAAACTCTCAACCCTGGCAATCCAATAAACTATATGCAYGAATAAGAGACAGAGTGCATGCGGTGGCTTCAGCATTACATTTGCCTCCCTCAAACATCGTATTTTTTAATTTCAAAGTAGACACTGCATCTGGACTTAGCAGTTTTAAAGTAGTGCAATGTGTGCACAGCCTTTTCCAGCCCAACATGCCATGGCATTGCCTCAGCTCTGGCTGGGCACAAGCCAGTCCCAGSGGGAAGGCATCATGCGCTCCGAGCACAGAATCAACACAGCTCCGGGCACAGGACCTTGCAATAGGATTGCTGCAAGCAAAAACCTGCAAAAAAAAGACTTCATTTGCCTGAACTGTTCCCAAATCTCACTTTGGGAATGGCTGACTAGATCAGAAGAGTCAGCCTGGAGCCGACAAGCAGCAACTCAAATTGCTGAAGTGTAGCAGCTGCACAAAAAACAGGCCTCAAGCTGAAAGAACCAGACAACTTTAAACTAGGGGCATTGCTGCTTCCACATGCCATGACAGCGTGTACGTACCAGACAACCTGKCAGCTTTCCAAGTACACTTACACACACCTAACCTTGCGTATCTACATTTCCTACATCTAGCAGTTCTAAACCCAGAGAGGGCAAGAGTTTATTAAAGCAAAGGAAGAAAATTAAGGAGAAAAACAAAGCACTGGCATCTGTAATTCAGAAGTCCAACCTATCTTTTCATTACTAAAATGCACTCGGTCCATTTAAATCCTTTTCTAGTGGCTCAGAATTTCAGAAAGATAATATATCAAAGTGCATAACCTGTAGCTTGCACCTGCCTTGTGTAAATAAAGATCCTGAGCTCTGCTAATAAGCAGTTTCCACAGCAACACTTATTACARAAGCTAATGAATGCAGTTCCTTCCAAGCACTCTGTTAGATTTAATTATAGCAGCTGTTACATTAACCTATTTTGCTATCCAAAGGAAATAAACACTTACCAGCATGTTTGTAGAGGCTAATACCACAGTTACTGCACAGTCTTATCTAGAGTTGGCATTTAGCAGTGATTTGTGATTTCCCTTGGCCATTTTTCAGCATGGATTAAAACACACTGCTGGAAAAACAGGCCAAGGTAGTGCTGAAGACATGACTGAGACACCAAAGTTTGTCACGGGGTCACCTTAAGCCCCTCAAGGATGCAAGGGGAGGCGGCAAGGAAGAACTTGCTCCCTGGAAATGCCCTTCTCTCCCCTAGGATTAGAGGGGAGCTTCAGGCAATGGGGAGACTCCTCTGGGCACCTCAGCTGAGTGTCCCTGGCGAGGGCACCTTGGCCCTGGCGGCTCAGCCAGCGTGCAACCCAGAACGCTGCTGCGTGCACGGGTGCAGCCAAGAAAGTCTGCGTGATGGAGACCACCAGAGGCGAGCTAAAAGGCAAGAATAAGAAAAGCAGAAAGTAGACAGAAAGGAGTAAGCATGCCATGGGATGAAGGCTCAAGATCACAGTTCATCTGGCAGAAATATACGGCACGTGATCCCCGATTACTGCGCTATGGTCTGCGAAGAGTTGCTTTCACTGGAATGTAACAGATTAAAAACAAACAAAGCCTTAAACCTCACACTGCCACAATGGATCTCGTGCACAGGGCACAGCGGAGAGCTCCATCTCGCGCCCGGGGCGCCCGCCGGGGTTGCGGGGCGCGCGCCCGGCCGTACCTGCAGTCCCGCACGCGGTTCTTGCGCGGCAGGCGGATGGGGAAGCTCAGCTTCGTCATCTCGGGGGCGCTGAGCGTCAGGCAGCCGTTCTCGCAGCCCACGGAGACGAGCACGAGGCGCGGCTCCTGCCGCGCCGTCACCATGTGCCCGTCCTCCTTGGTCACCAGCCAGAACCTGCGCCAGAGCGGGGAGACAAGGGCGCTGAGCGCGGCCGCGCAGAGCGCGGGGCCGCCCGGGCCGCCGCCGCCGCCCGCTACCTGTCGCGCAGGTCGCCGCTGCGCAGCCCCATGGGCGTCACCTCCGCGCGCGACACGGCCGCGCCGCGACACGACTTCACGGGGTACACGACGAGCCGCGACACCGTGCCCACCCGCTCGAGCCGCCCGCGGCGCCGCCGGCGGCCCCTGCCGGCCCAGCGCCAGGCGCCCAGCAGGGCGCCCAGCGCCGCCGCGGCCGCCGCGGCCCAGAGCCAGCGCGGAGCGGCCGCCATGACGCGACCCAGCGCCCCGCTCATGGCGACTGCGGCACGGGGCGGGACGCGCCGCTCCGGCCCTCCCGCCGTCCCCGCCGCCCGGCCCGGCCCCCTGGGCGGCCCGCCCGCTTCCCCGCCCCGGCCTCGCCGTGGCGCTGGCCGCTCGGGGAGGAGGAAGTCCGCGTGTTGGCAGCGGGTGGTGCCGCCTCCCTGCACTCACCGGCAGGGGCCGAGGGTCAAGGCAGCACAAACACGAGTGAACACTGCCTTCTGCTTCTGTTTTGTTTAATATTTGGGCTGTTTTAGCAAGGCACATCCCAGAAACGGATAGTGGATAGTGGATAGTGGATAGTGCAGGAACACAGGTGTAACTGACACATGGGACCAGCTCCGAGGGAATGGGCAGTGCTTGGGAATGGGCCATGGTCAGCAGCCGGCCCGGGGTGGGCAGACCTCAGCGCCCCAGCCTGGACCGTTCGGGCCGCATCTGGGCACGTGTCTGAGCAAACCGYGCGTGAGAGCCCGTGCGAGGGCTGCCCCGTGCTCGGGAGGCCCTGCCGGAGCGCCAGGGCCAGCCCGGGGCGAGAGCCGGAGCCCCGCGGCTCCACGGAGCTCGGCACCGCTGGAYGTCACAATGGTGGAGCCACAGAGCAGCCCCCGGCAACCCTGCAGCACGCTCCCGACCGGCACGGCCAGCGTTCCTCCTGAATCCCCAGTGCACATTGCTGGGGTCAGGAGCTCTCRTTGAAACCTCTAGGATCGGTCCGCCAGGAGGTAGGAGACAGAGGAGTTCAGCACAGGGCATTGGGACCGGGATGGGGGACTGGAAGAACTACATTAACTGCATCCTGAAGGACAAGAATGTGGAAGACGTGGCTATCGTGGGCCACACTGATAACAGGTGCGTGTGGGCATCCAAGCCGGGAGGGCTGCTCGCAGCCATCTCTCCTCAGGAAGTGGGCTTGATCACCGGCCCTGACAGGAAGGCGTTCCTGCAAACCGGCATCACCGTGGCTGGCAAGAAGTGCAGTGTGATTCGTGACAACCTGCTGGTGGAAGAAGATGATGTGATGGATATCAGAACCAAAGGTGGAGACAGCAGGTCCATCTGTATTGGTAGGACCTCCAGAGCCCTGATCTTCCTCATGGGCAAGAGGGGCGTCCATGGGGGAGCCCTCAATAAGAAGGTCCATGAAATGATTATGGGCATGAAAATGTGCATCAGATAATGTGAAAGCCACTCATCTTCCTGAGCACAGGAMGAGGAAGGAAAGCAACCTGATTTAGTTAAACATGTCTCTGCCTGCTTCTTTCAGGTAGGGGCTGCTGTGCTGGCAGATGTTCTGGTACACTAATAGTCTGCCTGACCATGTCTTGCTGCAGAAATGAGCCAGATTCACATTCCTTTACCAGGATGCTTGGTGTTACTTGAGTTGTCTCCAGGCATTCTTGGATGATCTCTCCCTGTTACTCTCGTTTTACTGACTGATTTTGCTGACTGATTTGGGGGAAAAGGTCTGTGTTAAGAGTAGGTCTGGGAAAGGGGAGAAGAAATGGCAGTCCCTTTGCATGCCAGTTCTCTATTTTGCTGTTTGATCAATCGCCAGAATGGCATTTGTCATTTTTAAGACCTTCCTGATTCTACGAGTAGTCCACAACACTAAAAGTAAGCAGTGCTACTTAAAACAGGCTGCCTGTATTTCATTTTCATTAACATACCATCAATTATAGCTCATTTCATTTTCTTTCATGTCACATTAAGAATTTTTTGAATCCATTGTACACCGTTTGCCACGTGTTAATCAGAAAGGGCTGATCACGGGAAGAGAGAAGGTAGGTCACCTTCACTCGGCATCAACACAGAGAAAACTCAAGGAGGTATCTTCTCACCTTGATGCTGTCAGCTAACTTGATCTTCTTTCCCCAAGTCTGGTCAGACCACGCTGGGTGGTATGTTGAAGGCAAGACCAGTCCCATCATATGGAGCTTCCTTGCTCCGTTGTTCCTGGTAGSCCTGGAGCTGGACAGCCAGCCTGACCCCACCACACGCCCTCCCACAGCAGCATTGATGGGCCATACTCACAAACCACAGTAACATACCCCGTTCTCTGTAACCGTTGCATCTCCCCATACTAGCAGGAAAATTGCACACTTGGGTAGAGCCTGTTTTAGAGCCTGCAGAACCTGTTTGGAAAGTCAAGCATTCCTTTTTCCCCTCCGCCTTCCAATTGTTTGGTCTCCCAGGCTCATTGAGTCAAAAATAATTACTCTTGAAGAATTTGTGAAGGTGCCACAGAGATGAAAGTTGAGCCAGCCCTGCTGCACAAACTTAGAGCACTTGCAGGCTCTTTGATAATCATTATTCTCCTAATTTGAAGAGGGAGTCAATATTTTGTAATTTAATTAAACTCACACAGAGATCTTTAATCTGCAACCATACCCACAGGAGCAGAAAAAAACACTATAAAGGGAAGCAGGTGTCTAATATATTAGCAAATGTTCAACAAAATCATGGTGACTGTCTGATTAGTAGGTAGTGTCCCCATTAGCAGAGCTCAAAAGCAGTTTAGACCCATCCTGTGTGATGCTGCAGTGAACAGCTACAGTGGCTTTTTAGTTAGACACTGTGATAGTTTTACTAAAGAAGTCTCCTTCTGTTGGAAGGACCTGTTAACTAAACCTAGAAATAGCTAACCTTTGTTAGCAATTGCATGTTAACTTAGAGAATAATTTCTTTATAAATCCAAGAGGAAAAGAAACCTTTGTTCCCTAAATCTGCTATTATGGAGCCTGAGGAAATTTTTTTTCACCCAGCTCCAAAAAGCATCTGTTACATTCAGCCCTGTCTCTTCCTGAAGATTACGGCATGAGGGAGCTTAAGGAGGAATAACAGAAGGCGGCAGCATCTGCATGGTCTCTCCTCCCCTGCTGTGATGCAAGGAATGTAAAATTAGAAGTGGCTGCCAGGAGCGTGGCCATGGCTTAACATTTCAGGTCTAAGACAGCAGGCTGTGGGTAAAGCAGTCTGTTCAGCCACGCTGCGGGCACCTTTCAAAAAGCCTCCAGTAAGCASCTTAACCAGCAGCTCTGCTTTATCCTCCGTATCAGGCACTTACCTAGGAGTCACCACCTCCTTCCGCTATAAACCAATGTGAATAGAGCCTTTCAGAAAAAAAAAAATCTTCCTGATTTTATTTCACACCAAACACCACCGCTAGCGTAACAGAATTGTTTTTGCTTTAGCCAGAGTGAGTACGGTAAACCTGAATTTCCCAGAAAATGACCTTGTTTTCAATTGCTTTTCACTTTTTGAACTTCCAGGCCTTTGTGCTGAAATTCTCCATGCYGGGTTCTTACCCCAGGCAGAATTTGCTTAAATCTGACCAAATAGAGGATTTGTAGTGTGAAACCCATGGCAACTGGAGCCGGCTCTCCGTTCAGAAAGGCGATGAGCTTGGTAAAGCGTTTGTGAGCTCAGAAGCACCCATATGGCAACATTTCCGATGCCTGGAGTTGCCTGGGAAAGGTTTTAGTTTTGTTTAGTCTTTTAACAATGTTGAACACTTTCAATGACAGGCTTGGTGAAGGGGTGTCAGGATGGAGTTAATGCAGGTTGGTCTCATCTCACTGAAGGAACAGGGATTAAATGGCAGCAGAAGGGCCATTTCAGGCATTTTCCCAGCAGTTCTATCATAATTCCCAGGATGTAGAGGGTGAGGAGATGACTGACACTACTGAATATGCAGTTATCTTGTCTTCTTCATCCCCCAGTGCATCACATGGATTTTGATGTGATAAAAAATATATTACACACCATTATATTACACAGACAAATAAATCCTTCCTTCCAAACACAGAATAAACAATAAATTCATAAGATTGTGTTATATAGAGAATAAAAGGAGGATAAAAGCATTGCTCTTTCCTCCTGTAGGAAATCTGAGTTCAGGGAGTCATGCACTAGAAATGACCTCAATGAAGTGAATGTAGAGAAAAATTTCAGGCAAATAATTGGAGATGATAGAATTGAAAATAGGGTCATTTATGGTAGATGCCTTGTAGGGGACACTGCACAATCAGAAGAGGGGGTGTGTTTTGGGAGGCTTTTCCCACACCAGGAATCGTAAATAAAAGCTAGGCAGGTGGGCAGGTTACTTTGTTCACAGTCTGGTCACACAGGAAAATTAAATGAGGTTTTTCTTTTTCCTGTGGTCAAACGTTAAACTTTGGCATCTGTGAATTCAACCAACTGGTTGTTCCAAGCAAATGTTTACTGCAGTGTTAACRAACACAGTCTAATCACAATGCAGAATGCACACTGTGTTCTGTAATTGCAGTTCTCCAGGTGAATACAGCACTGGCCAGGCAGCTTTAGGATTTTGGATACGCAAGGCAGAGATGCAAGTGATGTGGGAGGGCAGGTGGGGACAGCRGAGAGGTTTTACTGGGGCCTGGTGCACTCTGCAGCAACAGGACAGGCAGGTTTTGGGAGAGATGACTTAGCATTCATTGAGGGCAAGCAAGGGACTCTGTAAAGTACAGTGCATGTTTAGATACTCAAGAAAAAAACAAAGCCAATGTTTGCATAACTTTGCCTTTGAAACAATTGCAAACAGGACACAGAGGTTGGGGAGTCAACCGGGTGTAAAACCCTGGTATGCAGAGACACGTTACAGAGCTGGGACCTAACTTCCTTAGCGACCGGCCATGAGGAACTGCCTCCATGGGCAGGATATCCCTGCAGGAGGAGGAGGTGCTGCGCAATGGGCGGCTGAACACGGATGGAAATCTGCATTTTTCCCAGGAGATGGCACTGACGGACARTCACCTTCCAACATCGTGCGGTGGAGCAGAGGCTTCGCGGAGGGTCGGGCTGCTCTTCGCRCCGTTTGCACTGGCACCTCTGGGAGTTGCTCCCTGTCACCAGAGGCAAAGCTTCATTCTTGACCTCTGCCATGTTAGCAGGGTATGGTGGAGGGTGAGGATGTCTGTGCTTTATGTCCCCATACAAAAGTTATTTTTCGTATACAAGAAGAATACAACTACAACTTTTCCCATTAGGTCTGTGTTGTGGCCCAATGCAATCCACAGACTTAACTGCTCAGTCTAGACTCAGTCTAGCGTTTACACCCCCAGAAGAGCCCTAGCAGCTTGACGTTGCTTCCTAGATGAACAAGGAAGGGGAAAAATCCTTATTTTGGAGCAGCCCAGCAGGAGCCCTGCCCCTTGGCTGCTCTTAGAGAAGACACGGAGGGGGCAGGGACGCTGGCCCTGGGCTGCTGGGCTTCACCACGTGCCTACGGGATGGTGGTGCCACGTGTGCGCTGGGCCTGCTTGGCAGCCTCCCCATCTGCACAGGCCGTCAGGCACTGTGGCCTCCTCGTCTGCACAGGCCGGCGGGCGCTGTGTCAGCCTCCCCATCTCCACAGGCCATGGCAGCAGCGGCCTCCCGGTCTCCACAGGCCGGCGGGTGCTGCAGCAGGCAGCAGGGCGCCCCCTCGCCCGGCAAGCGCTGCCTCGCGGCCGCCCCCATCTCCGGATTCAAACAATAGCTGCGAGTCCTCGGCCATTTCCTCAGCGCCTCCGGTAACACCTTGTTCTGGCACGAGCAGCAGCCACCAGCTCCCTCACAGTGCCCCAGTGAGCGGAGGAGAGCCAGGGATCTGGTTGAACGGCCTGTGAGGCGGAGTTGGGTGAGCGGAGTTCATTTCCAGGAGATGTTTTGAGAGCGGGCTGCTTTCCACCTCTTCCGTGTGCGCCCAGCTTCTTGAACTGCTTTATGGTGTCATTTGTTTAAGATGTGGTGAAAGACGGGTAGAAATACAAAGGAGGGAGAATAAGAGAGCACAGTAGTGCACCCACGGAGGAGTGAAAACCGGCTGTTTTTTCTTGCTGTTTGTTTGGGGCTGGTGAAGAGCAGAGCAAACCCCCAGAGGAGCAGAGCTCGGCTCCACAATTCACGGGCTGGGGAGTGAAGAATTACTTCTATTAAGAAATACTGATAAGCAGTGGTAGTTGGCAGCCTCAGCAAGAAGCAAATTGGTTCATTTTGAGAAAGGAAAATAGTCCTGCATGAATCACCAGCTGTTTTATAGCAACAGCATAGATTACTTGCTTACTTTTTCTTTCTCCCCCATCTTTCTTTCTTTGCTTTTGGCCTATTTTAGAAGCACGYTAAGCAGAAGTCTGTGTCGCCAGGAGGGATCAAGCTTTTCTTAAGCTCACTGCTCACAAGCCTCATTTATAGATTTTTCTTTTCCTGTATGGGTGGCAACAACATTGTCCCCTTGAAGTTGCACCAGGGGAGCAGAGACCATAAGTCAGCGGCCAAAAGTCACCAGACACCCTTGTGCTCAACAGCTTAGGAGCTAAAGTCCACGTTTACCTTTGTGGAAAGCCCGGGCACAGCAGGGCTTGCAGCCTCTGCGCCACTATGAGAGGKGGCAGCTTCCTCTCCAGAGGACACGTGGAAAGATAGACAGGAATTCAACAAACAACGGAGAAGCRCATCCCGCCTGCACTGCTTTGGTTAGGCAGGAAAAGGTTGATATTTGAGGAATGCTTCCCATAGATCAAGTATAACAGTGTAATTTCAGGTTGATCCCAAACTATTGAGGGACTGGYGCGACATGTGTCCTGTAGGACAGCCCTGTCCTCACCACAGGGGACACAGCGGCAACAGGGGCCTCAGGCACGAGGCCGATCACAGGTGCTGGTCGTTACCCCCAGGACCTTTGGAGACAGAAGCCCAGGAAAACTGATGAGAAAYGAGGAAAGGCATGAAACCAATGCACTAAATCCCCTGGGGACATACCTATACTCAARCAGCTTTAGATCCCCCTATCTTAATTCTCTCTAGTCTGGTCTCTATAGCTCGATTCTCCTGAGCTTTTCCAGAGTCTTTGCTATTACACATCCTTCTAGAAGAGGCTGAGGCTGTGGACAGGGCAAAATGGGTAAGTTTATACTGCAGTTTCCCCCCTGCGCTTCGGAAATGCCCTCTTGCTCGTGTGCTCACACGTGGTCACAACACACGTGTCGCTTTGCTCCTACGTACAGGCCAGCTAGAAGAGAACATGAAAATACATCTTTATTTCTCTTGTGGGACTTGAAACAGACACAGTCTGGTTTGCTAAGACAGGAAATTCTTCCTTGTTCAAAAAAGCCCAAACCAAAACAAAAAAAGACAAAGAAAGGACATGAACAGCATTTTTTTTTCCTGAACAAAATTCAACTCCTTGATTACATAAATATCAACAAGAATAGAAACATATATAAAACAGGGAAGTGCTAGCAGGGAAATCACTTACTTAAAAGATTGTCAGAAAAATCAAAACATACAATCTTGAAAAACGCCCGTTCCCGCCTCATCAATAAAAGACTCAATCCCGTTCCTTGAGGCGTGACACAAACTGCTCCATCCAGGTTACTTGGCTGAGCCACCTATGGCTGGCATGACCTAGCTAGAGCTGTCACATTCAGAGATGAAGATGGAGCCAGCACATTATTTGTCCACATTACTACACAAATTGCATGGCCTGAACAATATATGTAGTTTTTCAGGTAATACATATTTTTCAGGTAATACTCCTTTTTTTTTTTTTTTTTTTTTTTTTTTTTTTTAATTCCCCAGCAAACCAAAACTTAAGAGTATTTGGTATTTTTAAAGCCCTGGTGCCTAGAATCAGGTAAATTAGATACTAACTCTATTCTCAGTAAAAAATACATATAAGATTTCATAGCAGCAGAAGAAAGCTTGAATATATTGATTACAGTGAACTCTTGATGCCTGGAAGACAAAATCATTTTTTTTTAACCACCTGTGACTTTTTACAATAGTYTTAACATTTTAAGCACTTGTGATTTCAGTATCTGAGATGATCAGCTGTGCGGCAGCAGAGCCCATTGTGTTCCAGACCACAGTCCATTTACATCCAAATACATTCTTGAGCAATCTGATCATTTCAGCCACTTCAGGGAAAAGCACAACAAGCCACACTCACAAAGCCGCCGTTTCTCATCTCTCATTACATGTTTCCTTTACTGCTTCAACTCCCTCTTTCCAGCCATGCTCAACCCCCTGCACCTCCCCAGCCCCTCTGCTACTTCCAGTCATTCCCCTCTCCCGCTCTCCTTGCTTTCCCCTCTGTCCTTGGCTGCCTTTCATGCGTTGCCCAAGGCTTTAGAAACGCAGTTCCACATCTAATGACAAACTTCAGCTCAATTAGTCCAAGATGATTTCCTCATCCTTGCATGTTCTTTGACCCGATCTGATTTTAATGGTTGCGCCGCAGCGTTTCGCAGGGCAGCGGGGCCGGGCTGGGGCTGCCTCGCGTTTCTCCCAGGCGGGTCTGGCGGACGGCTCAGTCCTCGGAAGCACAAAGGAGCGCGCTGGGCAGGCCGGCCTCGCTCGCTAGCGCACGAGCGATGCCACCTGCGCCGCCACGCCGAAGGGCGCCGAATAGGCGGTCGCCAGTCCCTGCAGCCCCACGACCAGGTAGYGGCAGCCCTTGCGCAGCGCTTTGCCCACGTTCTGCGGAGGGAGAAAGGAAAGGCAGGTCACGGGGAATAACCGCAGCTCCGACAGCCCCTTTCCCCCCTCACCAGGTCGCCACAGGTGGTTGTCTCCCCCATCTACCTGCGGCTCGTGCTCATGGACAAACGTTTTGCCACCTGCTTGTATGTATGGATTCTTATGTGCTTACACACTACTAACTTCCCACAAACACAAGTTCTGTTGACGACGCTTAAGGGCACACAAGCTCTAAAAACAGGAGTTAACAAGTCAACAATAAATCACAAAGAATACTTTCATGGAAATTTCATTCCTTTTTGTCCAAAGGAGAATGTTTTGACCTGCTTTTATGTCTAAAAGTGTTAAAGAATTAATTTGTGTACCACACTAGAGATATCTTACTATGTATTATTTAAAATAAAAGCCTGGATCTAATCTTAATTTAATTCATTAATGAAACACTAAACATTTGCTAAATGATTGGAGAATAACTGGAGAATCAATGCATCTTGTCTCAGTTTGGGGAAAAAACAGAGTTARTTGCTAGTCAGGAACACTATGGTTGCCTGGGACTTGTCCCTTAAGCTTATCCATTAAAATGCGGCAAACACTGAAACACAGGATATATTTTTAAATGTACGGAAGTCAGTGAAATCCGGGCAATACTTACTATATTCCTAGAGTTTAACTCAGTGCACTGTTGCATTAAACAACCTGAGCTCTGCACGGATGGACTTTTGCAATTTTTCCCCACACGGAAACGTTTTTGAAGGGAGTTAAACAGCAGAACGAGACCTGGGGAYGGGGTTGGGGACCTCGGGAAGCCTCCGTGCCCCAGGTCCCCGCTGCCAAGCGCGTCCCTCAGCCTCGCGCTGTGGGTAATTCACCCACCCAAACCTCGCCAGTGCTTTCGAAATTCCCTGTTTACTGCCAAAGGTAACTTGGAAAACCCTCCTAGGAGGGTGACCAACCCAAATGGGAATATTCAGCGTCCAGGAACTGGCATGTGCTGTTAATAAACACCTTTATGCCAAGAGGACAGCAGCAAAAGTATTAATTAGTGGGACAAAACATTGCTTATAAACTCCTCCGGGTAAGCAAAGCCCTACAGCATAAGCTGAGCTTGAGAAAGCTTCAAAATACAGTTATTTATTGTGACTTGGCAATTGCAGTGTTGGAAACTGACACCCAATATCAGATCCAGTGCAAGAGAAAGAAATAAGCGCTCCCTATTCACCCCCTCTCTGCAACAGTACCGTTTGCGAGGCAGCTCAGCCCTGTGCTGCTGTATGGGAAGTCTACGCACTTCAGAAATAAACCCCTTCCCCAASAGAACTGCATTTTTTGGATGTCAAAAATAGCAATCGTATCTTTTAACAAAATCACTGTTTCTTAAAAACGCAAGTTTGGAGGTTGGGTCTCACTCGGACACCTGTCGTCTCTCGGGTGGGAGACGATTCCAGATTCGGGATAGATTTCTCTTGATGACAGAGAACTCACATTTTTTTTGTTTGYTTTTTCAACAAATACCCAACACTTTCCCTACCTGCGCTTGCTTTCTCTCAAGTAAAGAAGGAGAGCGGGGCAAGCCCGTCGCCGTTACCGGCGCTTCCAGCACGAAGCGCCCTCATCCCGCGCAGGTAACCCCAGGGGAGCGGGTTCCGAGTCCCGCTCTCCCCGCGGCAGCAGCTCGGCGCGCGGCGGGACGCGCTGCTCGCGCCCGGGGGGCGTTCGGGACCGCGCGGCG
>NW_020455799.1:197241-250153 GCF_003342845.1 Nothoprocta perdicaria
GCCGCCACCTGCGGCCGCGCTGCGGAGGCGGCGCCAGCCCAGGGCAGCGGCGCCGCCGCCCGCAGAGCAGCGCCAGCCACACCCCCCGAGCGCAAAAGCTTCCCAGACCTTTTCTTCATTATTGTTTCTCCCATATGTAAAGGGCGGAGCAAAGCCAGCCCCTGCAGTCATCCCCACAGGATCCCTTCTCCAAGCCCGGGCCGTCCTCCCCTCCCTGGGACAGGAGCAGAGAAACGTTAACTTGCTCCTGTCGGAGGAGAAGGTCCAAGGTTSGCTCCGAATACCTAAGCTCCCATTCCTCACAGCCCTCTGATCCTCACCAGCACCGTCATTAGGTGGTGTTAATGACGGCGTTTTGTTCTTGAGCAGGTAGTTCATCTACAGAAGCAGAAAGGAAAACTTAGTCTGGTCACTGTCCAGATGCTTTATGCAAGACTGCATGAAAATGGAAATTTCCACTTGCCTGGAAATGCCTGCATGTCTTAAAGCATAAAGTGAAGAGCTGCAAGTCAAAACAAAAAGACCATGCTCTTGAGCTGCCCCTCACCCCTATATATATATACACACACATATAAGTGCAGCCAAGTACTTGCAACCGAGTGTATAAAGCAACTTGAGATCCGAGGCATCTTTATCCCTGCCTGGAAGAGCAGAACACGACGTGGCATTTGGGCGTCTYTGGGGTTCCTTGAGTTCGCTATGCTGGGAATGCGCCGCGCTGATGCCCTCCCGTGTCAAAGTGGCGCTGTGTCCCAGGTCCGGATGTTCCTTTCCCCACTCTCCCCAGGCGTCACATATGCAGAACAAGGCAGCTGTTGAGCCCCTCAAAAAGGGGCGTCCGGGATTCAGCGCGCAGCATCCTACCCCCTTCCATATTGAGTCACCTTGGAAATGTGTCTTTGGATCCTCCCCTCTCTTCCCCGTCAGCAGCAGTGAACTGTGAAAGCCAAAAGACACCTTCAGGTGCAACAGGGCTGCGCCTCTTGCACTATGCCCCAATGAGGCATTTTGTGTAACGTTGGGAATACGACTGGGGTCGCGCTTTATCCAGTATCTTCCAGTACTGCAAAAGGAAGGAGGTGACTGCGATTTGAGAACGGGTGCAATTTCACACTGCTGGTGGATGACTTGCAAACTTCCCAGAGAGAAATACAGCATCCCCAAATGTCAATTTAAATTTCATGGGAGTTTCATGAACTAAAACTCAACCTCTATCGTCTTGAAGTGATGTCTAGGCTTTATGAAACATTAATACAGACTCATCTCCAGTTACATAAAATGGTCAAAAATGTTAAGTCTAGGGCAGAGTAAATCATGTAAAAACGTAACATATAAAGCAGGAAACTATCACAGTATTTAATCTACTGTCTCACAGCATGACCTASATTTTTTACACAGAACCTTCCAAAAAGGCAGAGCGTTTTGCTTCATTACCAGATTCATACATGATCTTAGATGAACATCATAGTTACTTTCTTGTGATGTGCTGTCAAGGATAAATGCACATTCATGGATTAGCTGAGCACATGCACAAGCCTTCATGAGACTGATTTTTGGTGAATTTCCGGAATAGTTTCTGGACATCCATTTCCATAAAGATCTAAAGCCAGTGGGATTTTCTAGACAGCGTAAGACCTAATGTGTAAGACCTAAAACTGACACAATGAAAATCCTGGATTTACACAATGTAGAATATGAAGTCTTTGCATAAAAGGCCGAAAAGAAACTCCCCTACCCAACAAACAACTAAACAAGCCCTCAGACACGACACACACCTGCAATGAGAGACCTCTAGGTTACTTCTCTACCTGCAGTAGTTATTGCACATTCAGAAAGGGCAAGCAACAAGTATTTTAGTACGAGAACTGTTCAAGTAAGTTTTAATAGAGTGCACCAGTGAATCAAGATGACTTGCATCAGATTTTGTTTCAATGAACATCAGATTAAATAAAAAAAAGAAAAGGGGCTACAGTTCTTTCTTTCCAAACACCACCCTTTTTCTAAGGCAACAATACACGTCCATGTCAGAACAGAACTGTTACAGAAGAGAGCTACAGCACAGTACAGCATGTCAAGTCCATCTCTGCAAGAAGCCACTCGAGGAGGGCACATCAACTACACTTACAGCCTTCTAAACTTCAGGGTTACAGAGTTTTACCACAGGTTTTTTTTTTTAATTTTTATTTTTTAAAGTGACAATTTCTTAACGAACTTTCTATTCTTCACAAGTGTGCAGATGGGGGCCCCATATGTTGATATTACAGTAATTACGACATTAAATAACATTGCACAACCAACCTCTATGGTTAATTCAGTACAAAATAACAAGTATTAAAATGTACCAGTACTAGTGGTTTTACATAGTTTAGAATCATTAATCATGAAGGGGAAAAAAAGTGTGTGTGGTTTTTTTTTTTTTTCTTTTTTTTGTTTTCTGTAGGCAAATGCCTAATTACAAAGCTGCACATTACAGGCATAATGATGTGGAATAAATACAAGAAGTCTGATAAAATATTAAACACAAACAGGTTACATGGGAACAAACTGTACAACCACAAAAGCATAAATCAACAATTTATCATTATAAACAAGGTATGTTTAGCTGTAAAATATTGTGTGGAATTGCATGTACTCTTTGGAGGGGGGGGCACATATTCCAAAAGCCAAGCTAATTCCTGAGGTGTTATTATTAATTTATATAATTGGTCAACACTTCAGATTACCTTGTGCTATTAAACAGTCCCAATATTAATATATTTCCACAAAATGGATTTTATAATATTCGGAAGGCAGCAAACAAGTGATATTTTACACCATGATCTTCAAATGAAATAATTTACGGTTAGCCATTTGGGTGCTACATTTGTTAGTGGGCCAGGGAATATAATTTGCAGACCAAACCATTACCGATGCCGGGTTTCTGTTCCCCCACAGCTCTGAGCTGGCCCAAGGCAAAACAAAGTTTTTAAACGGTAAGTGCCAACACTGTAAACATGTTTTGTATTTGTCAACTAAACACTATCCAATAACAAGGTTAAGAGCCAAAGATGAGCAGGAACAGTCTTGTGTAGAACGAAAGCCGATTTATTCATCGACTTTTGGTTCAAATCATGAACAGTTTTTAAATAATTAAAAATGGTCATGCTACAGTTGTGAAAACTATTTTTGTGCATTTGACTCAGGACAGAGTTTTTTTTTTTCTTTTTAAAAATGCATGATAGAGGTAAGACTTATAAAAACCACCAAAAATGTAAGTGATAGGGAAGAACTTTTCCAACTCAAAGCATCAAACATACATTTCTGTGCAGAAATCTAGACAACTATACAAGATCCATATTTAAGCAGTCATCTTTTTATTATACAACTCTATGAACATAAAATGAACAGAATGCTCTATATACTTACCTGTACATGTGAACATAACTTCTTTAGCTACAGTTATTTAATATAGGTTATACTGGATTTAACTTTACAATTCTGAATAACTATGTATAACCTTATTGCAATAAGGGCAATTTCTACATGGGGAGTTTCACAGGCCAATCACATTAGGCGTAACCAGTACATTCAAAGTGTAGATCATGTATGAATCTTCCCTGATCCCAGAAAAATGTAGTTCCTCTTTACAGCTTAAGCTCATTCGCTATCTTGGATGCAATGTTCTTAAATGCAATAGAAGTCCCCGATATCCTCTTGAAACGAACGCCATTGAGCGACAACCGGGGCAGTTTGCAGACCTCCATCTCCCACTGGACCAGGCCGTCCTGCCGCGCGTCGCCGTGGACGCAGAAGAGCAAAAACCGCTCTTTCTGTTCGTAATCGCAGTTATTAGCGTCTAACACTTTCCGGATCTCTCTCATCATGTCGTTGGGGTCCATAGAACTAGTGGTTTTCATACTCCACGTGAACCTCAAGGAGCGGGGCTTCGAATCTTTGCTGTCCTCCTTTTCTCTTTCTTTGGGCTCTCCTGAAGCACTCCTAGGAGAGGTGACACACGCAGCGGTCAAATACAGAAGCACTAAAGCCCAGGGTGAGAAGAGCAGCAGAGTTCTCGAACAGGGGTTTCGAAACCACACGCGACGCACCGCTAGGCTTACATGAGCCAAGCCAAAACGTTCAAGGGATTCCTTGGAAAAGCTGGGCGCCATCCTGGCACCTGGGCACTGCAGCGGGRGCTGCTGCCCGTCCCCTGTGGTGGTAACGGGCCGGTGGAGTTTGGAAACCCCTGCTCTGAAAGGCTGATGGCCACATATGCAATGGTAACTACAGACACACATCGTACTGCTCCACAGAGAGTGGCATCTATGTAAAAGCATGACTGGAGGTCCGCTGGGTTCATGATCTGGAGCATGCCATACACCAACAAAACTGAAGTTGAGCGACATAGTCCCAAAGCGTAAATTATACTGGAAAAGCAGCAAAGGAAGGAACCCACCCTGCACTTCAGAAGCCTGCAGTTAACCCCCTTGGTTCATTAGTTATCTTTGACCTCTCTCTGTGTAAAGAGGCCTTTTAACAACAGGCCTTATCCTACCAGGTAAAGCCGAATTTTGTCCCACAGTTACTGTGGTGCTAAACGGTTTGTTTGTCCGCCAGCAAAGTCCACAGCCGGCAGTTCCTTCAGAGAACAGCAGTGACTTGTAGCCACAAAGCATTTCAGCTGATAAAGTGACTTGGACAAAATCCCAAGCAAATAATTTCCAGGGAATGTCAGTGCTATAAAGCAAAGCTTCTTTACAAACCAGATTACTTATTCCTCCATTGGAAAAGGATTTTGAGCATCAGCACTCATTATTTTAGAATTTCAAGTAATTCCACGGCCAGCTCTGTCTTCTTGTCCCAAGCACTCGAGGTGCCCGATGCCTCCCCCTTCCTTCAGAGGGAGAAAGGTGCTGTTCCCGTTTTGGTACGGCCTGCATACACTGYCACTATTCAGAGAGGAGCCAAAACAAACATTTCATATTTAAGTTTCACTGTGACCCCCAGAGAACGACATCACTATTAASGGACAGAGCATGAGAGTGCAAGATCTTGAAAAAACTTTCAGCCCCCAACAGGCAATGTAGAATGGTAAGAAGTAGAGTAAGCTAGAGAATGAAAGCAAGAGCTGAAAGCAACTTCCCAATTTTATCTGAAGATCCAATTAATCTCTTTTCCCAAGTCAAGAATTCAATAGCTAACATACTTTGGATAGAAAAGGGCTAATGCATCTAACAGGTACTGTGTATTTGACAACATACCCTGTTTAGAAGTGTGCTGCTTTTTAAAATAAAGATTTACAAGATTCARTGGCTCTGTTTTGAAAATTAGAGCAATACTTTTGGTAACGGTCCRGTTCAGAATGCAACAAGCTACAATGTGTGTTCACCAGGTAGCACAAGAGGTAATGCTCTGTACCACACACACCAAAAACAGAGGGCAAATGCTGAAACACGCCCAAAAGAGCAGATACTCTAAAAAACGAGCACACGAAGGAGTGCCTCATGGCTTGCAAGACGTTTGTGTCTGGTGGTTGCCATACAGATCAGCGTTTAGCAGTCACCACCCTTTTTGTCTGCATGTCACTTAGTTTTTTCTCAGTGCAAAGGGACATTCATTTCTCAGGGCACTACAACAGGGTGTTCACTTGTGGCAAACAGCAGCTTTAGTAATGGACACAGTTTGTGACTACAGTAAAAATTTTTTGTACATACACASAGACACACAAAGGATGTTACATTTGCACTGAAACCTGAAGTAAATAATATTAAATATTCATAGGCCAAAACATGGTTTTAAAGAAGTGCCTAAAGGATTGGTTTAATCCAAAGTGGGCATTATTAATCAGAGGAATGTGTTTAAGGAGTTTGTTTCTCTGCAAAGTATTCAATATAAAAAGCGATGGCTGAAGGGTTTCACCAAAGGCCCCTTCCCCCCCCAGATCCATACCATCTTTTAAATGTAGATTATTTAAGAACTATTCTATTTCACATTCTGATTAAAAGCCTTTAAGAAATCACTTAAAGCTTGATGCAAAGGACCTAGGAGCGAAGTATTAATAGTGGCTCCTCACCTTGAGGTGTCAGTTCTGCCACTGGCTTCACCTTCACTTGGATCCCTCAAAACAAAGTTAAGGTTGAGATTCAATGATAAAAGTTAAAATAAAAGTTAAGAAAACCTACATCTAGAACAAATGATAAATAAGTAGCAAACAAAAAAAAAAAAAACCCTCAGTATAATAATGTTAAGTCTAATACTGCATGATTATCCTTCACAGCTGTAATTACCTTCTCCTCAGATACCTTAACTTGTTYCAGCTCTGCCCCGGGGCTAGCTAGTCTCTCCTGTGGCACAAAGGGCTGCGCTCGGGCCGGCCGCTCCCTTGGAGCGCCCGGGGCCGCCACAGGCCCCTCGTCCGGACCCGGCGCTGGGAAGCCGCTCCACAAACGCGCCTTCAACATCTGCGGAGCTTTAAGCAATCCAGATGTTGCACTGGGGGCTGTAAGATTACGGATGAGCTACAAGTTCAGTATTATGTTGGTTTATCTTGTTGAATTACGGTGGTAATTTWGAAGGGAAGTGTTTTGCCTTCATGGAATGGTTGAGGTTGGAAGGGACCTCTAGAGATCATCTAGTCCAACCACCCTGCTTCAGCAGGGACACCTAGAGCACGGGGCACATTCTGCCTTTTTTAGTCTGAAGCAACTTGAAAAATTACCACAGACTGTATATGCCACTTGGGTACATTCCTAGTGCTGCAGAACGTGCATTTTAGTACGTAATTTCAATTATTTGATTAATTTAATGCCTTCTGAATATGAATAGTAACATCACCAGAAGCAGACTTTGACATGAATCAAATTTGATATAAAATACCTATATAGCCTATACATTAAGTATTCCCACTATGTATTTATTATATACTTACCAGAAAAGGCATTTATCTTTGCCAAAAAATAAAAAAGTAGTCTTTCATGACACCTTATAATCAAAATGTGTTTTAAAACATGATTTACTAAAAAGTAAAGAAGTTAGAGGGGCATGCAGTTAGGTGATGCCAGTTAAAAGAACAACAAAACCCCAAACACTTCAGTCTGTGTATTCTCAACCATAAAATATATATATTTTTTAAACTTAAACTTAAAGCTGTTTGGAACTTATCTTTGCTACAGAAACTGTATATTTAACTGTACATTTTTAACACTAAATTTTTTTTTTTTTTTTTGGCGTAAGCTACATAAACATTTTCTATAATAAAAAAAATCTGAATCAAAAGACAACACAGTTTACAGTATGTTAGTTATAAATACAGAGTACACTTAAAAACCAGTAATTCTTCAATCTACCTTAAAGTTAGGGCACCATTCCCTGGAAGACAACAATGAGTTAAAATGGGAAAACAAACACACAAACAATAAAGAAAGGAAACAAAACAACAAACAAACAAACAGCCTGTGCTTTTGAAAATGATTCATTACTTAGCAGCAAACACACTTCTTTCTTCTTTAAGAATCTCTCTTAATAACCCAGCTGACTAACTACAGACTCTCCTCTCCTCCCCCCACATTATGTGAGTGCTGGAAATGCCAAAAATGAAGGCTCATATTCCTCTATCTTCAGGTTTCTGAAAAAAGAAAACTGTTCATATACTTTTTGTTATCATATGAGATATGACTTCGCACACACTGATTAACACACTATTAGTATTGCAAGCAAAAGTAATTTTATGAACAGCATGACTGAATTCCTAGCTTTTCTCTTCTTTTCCCCTACAATTCATCATATTGTATTTAGGAATTTGCAACTACTGGCTTGAATTAGGAAGCCTCAGATGGAGGCACTTTAAAATTATCATTCTTTTACTCACAAATTACAGATTGCAGAATTATACCATTATGGTCTGAAAAGAGAGATATTCAAGATTTCAATGTGAAATTCAAGATGTCGATTCCGTTGCAAAATYGACAATACAATTTTCTGCACCAGCTTGGGAGCTTTAAGTAAATTCCTGTTAGAGAGAGGCGAATAACTTAAGTCTCTCTTTGGGAAAGCTCCTAAGAATGCTAAAATCAGTCACTTGGAATTAAACAGTTTATTTGAAATTCTTTTCCAGCATCTCTCCTCATGTTAATATTACTGCCAGTATCATCACATGAATGATGGCAGTTCCAGGAAGCTCCATGAAATTCACATACTCTCTTCTTTCAGAATCAAAAACTTTCTTTTAAAGAAGCTACACAAGTAGCTGTATAATATCAAAATATTAAGATTTCCAGACATTTAGATTTGTGCCCATTTCTAAACTTCTCATTTGTATTTATAATTTAAAATTCTCTAAAATAATTTGCAAATTCCAATTTAATGTAAAACAGCTATAAAAAGAGCTCTTGCAACAAATGCACTCACATGCATTTGGATCAGCAGTGGATCACAAGTAGCAAAATATTCTTAGCATTTAATAATGACTTCAGTAYTTAAAATCATTTGATTTGAGCTTAAAAATAATACCTTTGTCTCTCAATCATAAAGCATGAACAAAAATAAAGAAAACTTGAATATCATTCTCTTGCTCTTTTTACTATACAGGAGGAAGAGCTGACCAAACATGAATGCTTACAACAAAAATGGAGAAATAAAAGCAGATTCTGGAAGGAACACACAAAAACTAAATTCACCTTTACTTCGCATTGATAAACTGCTAACTCTTGGTGATGCTGCAATTAGGGCCCTATTTATAGGCTGGGCTTTTTCCTGTTGTATTTTTTCTGTGTCCCCTACAAAATCCAGAGGTACTAACCTGCGGACAAACTTGGAAGTGATCTTGCTTATTATGCCGGTGGACGTCCCTCTCCTGGCGTGCGCAAAGGCGCCGGGTTCGTGGGAGGGCGAGGCCGGCGGCCCGTTGTACGTGGCGTTCCGCCGCTCCCGGAGCTGCTCGCCGTGGAAAGTGCTTCGGCTCGAGCTGCCCCGCGGAAAGCGGGTTCGGTCCGGAGTGGTGGTGCTAATGCTGTGGGCGGACGGGGAGGCCGCAGGCACTCGGGGAGTTGCACTGCCGGGAGAGGAGAGGCATTAAATGAAAAGGGAAAGGCTGCGCTAGAAACGCTCCTACATGACGACTGTTTCTCAAAGGAAAAAAAAAAAAGTCTACTTGGAAATATTCAAGTGATATTTTCATCGCTGAATCAATTACTTGAAGTGTTAAGACTAGTTAAAAAAAATACACAGATATGAGAGAGAAGAAAAAGGAAGGAAAGCAGCTAGTAAGAGCTGAAAGTAATCCCAGGCCTCTTTTGGAAAGATTCATAAAAAAATAAACTTTTAACACACAAGCTACTGCTAAAATTTCCTATGRAAAAAATCAGGTAGCAAAAATGAATTTTTAAAGTTATTTGAACGTTTGAGTGTATGAGCAGCTATAGTATGGTATATTTAGACTAAGTGAGCCTAATAATCTCCCAAAGCAACAAGTTTAACATTTTTCTATCTAGCCTAAACGTTTGGAGGCCTGTATCAGGTGGCTGTGTATGCATTAGTTAAATTTGTAACTCTTCCAAGTTTTCCAGAAGTTTCCAGCAGGAGTCAGTCAAGGAGCTTTAAGTGTCTGCAAACACTCCTCGTGAACAAAATCATGCCTRTAATCACCTGCAGTGCAGGCATTCCTTGACTCAGCTACTGCAACGAACTGGATGCAACGGGACACTTCTGAAGAGCTGACAAACACACTGCAATATGCCATGCACCGAATACCAATATTTTTMAAGTCTAAAGTGCTAAAGAAATGGCAAGCAAGGCATTACCTTGGTCGGTAACCTTCAGTGCCATCTTTGATGGTCGGCAGGGTGACTTTTATTGGGTGGCCGGAGGCAGACATGGACTTCTGATGCCGCGGCCGGGCCGACACGGCGGGAGCGGCCGCGGAGCCCGCGGAGGAGGTGCTGCTTGCAGACATTTCGGTCAGGCTTTCGGCGCGCCGGCAGGGCAGCACGGCCAAGGCAGAGGAAAAAGAGAGTGTGGGGGGAAAAAGATTCATCATTTCAAGGTATCAGTCCCAACAAACCGAAGAGTTGGCATAAAACCCTAAGTGGCTTCCCTTTAGTTTTTAAATCAACTCCTGAATGGGAGCTGTTGGATTATGAGTTGCATGCAAACGAAATACAAATAAAAGTTATTCTAAAGCAGTATGCATGACGTATGTGTTTTCATAGCATTATCTCCTTCAAGGATTCTGGCTGTTCAGCCTCTCTCAAAAATTAGTTACACTTGCACAGGCCTTTTAAATACCAATAAAGACAAGAAATTACTGTTACAGAAAGGCAGTTCAGTTACTTTTTCCTATACTGAATGTAGCATCTTGGTTTAGAATGCATAAATGCAATATTAACTACATGACAGATATTTTCTATACTGAGATGAATTTCTGTTAAGCAGCACAACGCTTCAAATAAAGTGTGCAGAGGGGGTATCAAGAATTTTACCCTCCCTCTCCTGCCTCCTAAATTAACATACAAACAGGAAAGGCAAAATGAAAAATGAATAAATCACCTTTTTCATTTTAGAACATGGAGTACTGTTTAAACACCATCACCCCCAAAGATGGCATTTCACAAGCAGCCAGAAAGCTGAGTGACAAGGCTGCCTCTCAGCAGTCAGAAATACATAACCGTGGGAGAATCGTTTCACAGTTGTTCTTATTGTACTTTAGGAACCATAAGTCAGATCACTACATATGTTAAATCAGGATCTTTCATTCCTCCCAAGGCTAAATCTAACATGAAGTATTCAAAGTATTGAAGAAAGACTACATAAAAGTGGTCTTAAACATGGGGGGAGGAGGAGGAACCRCAGAGGGCTTAAAAATGAATTAAATAGATTTTCTTTTTTTGTGAAGTAAATACTGCTACTTTTACCTAAAACCTGAACACCTAAAAAAATCAAAAGAAAAAGACTGAGAACTAGAGACACATTTTTTCTTGAAAGGGTTTTTTGTCTTGCTTTAAAAAGGACCAAGTTGTACTTGTTTCTAGCATTGCAAAGTGGATTAAAGGAAAGGTGGCTTCATCAGTAAGCCCAGAGCTACAGAAGAGAAGGGGAACCTGCAGTACCCCCTCAAGAGTCACAAAAGCAATTCTGAGTTATATCTCCCCCATCCCATGTGTTTATCCTATCCAAAGTTGCCGATTTTTAGCTTTCTTTAAATGAGAAAAATTTGCCCAGGAGAGTTAAAAAAAAAAAAAATCTCCTCAATTCTGATCAAGTTCTTCCAAATATCTTCAGCCATTAAATAATTAGAGATATTATTAGAGATCATGGAAGTCATGAGCACAACACAGCCAGTCTCATGCCTACATTTCCAATCACCTTTTCTGTCACAGCAATGTCGTGGAATGTGATCCATATGGAATTGCTAGCACCTTATTATACAACTACTATACCCTTCTTAGCAAGTGAAAGTTGTATTCGTTTTCAAAAAACATCCCCAGCTACCCTGGGGGATGTCAACAGGCCATAAAATGCTTCCAATAATTACTGCTATCTGAAAAATGCTAAGGTTATTGGTACCTATCTGCCATGAGGGATTTTTTTTTTAAGAGATGAAATCCCTCCAGGCAAATTATGACCAAGCACTTCACCAGCCCTGCATTTGATGAGTTTTGAAAGTGAAATAAAATATTAAAAAGGCAAAAAAAAAAAGCTCACTCAGGAATTTACTTCCTAAGGTTTACAAGCAAGAGGCCTCCCTGTGCTGCAAATGGTACCAACAGGATCTTGCCTGCATGCCGGGGAAGGCTCTTTCCCTGGAATCATGGAGCAGAGCCTGAGGTGCCCTCCCAAGGGGGCCAAAACGGGCCATCCTGCTTCCAGCAGATTTATTTTGGGCATTTATCCTCTATCCCAGCCACTGCTAGGCTGCACCTGCCCTTTCACAACAGTTACTTCCATCAGTATTTTTATTTCTGATTAGGCCAGCTGGCAAAGAAAGGACTAAAGTGGCAGGAGAAACTTCCACAGAAGATGAAAACATGTCAAGCAGTCAAGATGTTACCTGTTTCATTGCACTGAACTAATTGCACTAATTGCATAATCCATGCCAGGTATTGCTCTTTCCTTATATCCAAATTAGCAAGTGAGAAGTTGAAGGATACCTGCTGTCCTTCCCATTCTGTATTGCAGAATAGCGATCTGAAGAGCGCTCGCAAACGTAAGTGTTCCTCCTTGTCATTCCAGTACCAGAAAACACATTGCTCTGGAAGAAAGTTACCACAAACTTAAGTATAAAATGAAKTCTTCTACTTACAAAGGTTGCACAAAAAGGAAAGTACGAGAAGCAAATCAAAAGAGAATTTCAGCAACTTATGCACATTCTTCTAATAACTGTGTACGTGTCCTCACATGTTCTAGGTTATAGCTGCTGACACAAACCAGTTGCATCACTGGGTATTCCTTGCTGATATTTGMTTTACTAGGTATTATTATACAGCTCCCACTGAATTATTTGAGTCTGGGATCAAGAGGTACAGAAACCAAACAGCTGCTAGGGTTCCAAAGAACATATATACCTGGCTACCTTAAATGGTTTCTTGTGCAGATGATGTTGGCAACTAGAGCTCCAGCCTTACAGTTTGGTGCCCCCTGTYGAACAGGTTTACAAAATTGAGATGAAAAGTTCTAACAACTCGTGTTAGTTGAGCTCAACTTTATGATACGCAACTGAAGGAAGTTCTACCACAAAAATTTATATCAATTTACAGCAAATTAGGTTTCTATCAATGAACATTGATGGGCTCTTCTCAGTGTTTAGAGCATCTCGGGATGTACTGCAGATACCATCCACAGAATCTTAGGAGTTAAATGAACTTCAGGGTATTTTATTTAAAAGAATTCTAGTAGAAATGTGYGTTGTCTTCTCGGAGTCCAAGACAGAAACTAGCAACCAGAATCCCAAAGGCACRGAAAATTTCTGCTCTCTGCTTACTGCAGAACAAGATGGCAGGTATTTTTGTATTTAATACAGCTTGCCTGAAAATGAGAGGTTTACKTGTATCTTATTCTAGACTATGATTTATGCATATTACAAATCTTTTCTCTCCACATAAACTCATGCCCCTGGGCAGTAAACATTTCTGCTCTGATACCACAYGGTATTATTGCACTGTGTGTCCTTAAAACTGATATTAGTACACATGAACTTCCATGTAAGGGAGAAACCCTTCTATCTGGAGAAAAAAAGGAAAAAAAAAGTCCATGGCAGTAATATGCTAGGGGTTTACAAAACAATGAATTGGTAGTAGAAGAATTAATTGATTAATTAATTAGGAAACAATAAATCAAATTAATCAAATTAATCATTTCCTAATACAAGGATCATGTTGCAGCTCATATCATCACYGGACAGCAAATTTCAACACACAAACGGGTTGTGTCCCCACTGCTGGCACAGCTTGTGGCCGTTCTATGAATTCTGCAGCTTGGCATGGAAGCCCTAAAAATAAGTGTTTTCAAAAAAGCTAAACAGACTCATACAGCATAAATTCATAAGAGATATTACACAGAATTTGTCATATGAAGTCTTTGATTCAGGAAGTCCTCTGGCTTCCTTCTGGATACACAAGCATTGGCAAACTAGGGAAAGAGCGCTCTATATTGCCTCAGGTCTTATGCTCTTTCCCTAAATATCCACCATTTGCCTCAACAGATGTTCAGCTTTTCCCGAGTGCAGACATTCTTGTGCTTACAGTTAGGTTAGAGTTAGAAAAAGCGAGGTTGGGCAGAAGGGAAAGATTCATTTTAAAATACATTCACTGTAGCCTATTCTTGTCTGCCAGTAAAAGTTACCAGAAATAGGGGCTTACTCAGGAACCATTATGCTTATAGTAGCCTGATGCAGCAGGCTGTGTTTAAAAAGGGGAAATAAATAACCAACACACACACACACACACACACACACACACACACACACACACTCACACTTGGAACTGCAGTGGACTTCTTCCTTTCTGGGCCCACAAGCGGGCTGGCAGCCATCTCCCCTTTGGATCCCACGGAAGCGCTGCCGTGTTTGCGCGACGCCTCCTTGTCCCAGTCCTCTTTCTGCTCGCTCTCCACGCTGTTCGCCTGAGCCCTCTTGGTGTACGACACAGCAGGAGGAATCGATGGCCCAACTGTCAAGTAAAACCAGTATTAACGCTAGCAAAAATAACCACTGCATTTTCCTTGGTCAAAATGCTCTAAGAATGGCTTCCTGAATACTAAAAAAAGCACCTGCAACAGCTACCACTGCACGCTCAGCTCATGTGTCAACCTATTAAATTCAGCGGGGACATTCTGCCTTTTACCCCATCTCTCTTCATTACCAATGTGCAGTTCAGAATTAGTTTCCATTTCATATCAGTATGTAAAACATAGAGTAGTTTTTTAATTCACATTTAAAACTAATGAAATTTGTGTTATATTAAGAAAAGGTAGCAATTAGAATATTTTTCTTTTTTCTTTTTATTAAAATTTCATGTGCCAGGAAAGATGTTCCTTCCTTCCTCTGCCCCTCCAAAAAATAGCATTACAGAGGGGAGGAGGGAAGACAGTGAAAACACAGTATCACTGAGGGAGAGAACTGGGAAAAAAATTAGAAAGAATGGGAACCTAGGCAGAGAGAGATGTCAAAATTTAAAAGACTCTACAATTTTTCTTTTTTTTTTTTTCCCCCTGAAAAAGAACTATATTATTATTTCTTGATGTACCCACTTTTACCTGCAAATGCTTGCTGAACACTTGGCAAAACTGTCATCTCCAGGAAATCAACTGTTTGACCCCAACACTACATCTTCATATAAGATATACATCTTTGAGTTTATTCAGACTAAGACTTCCCCATGACCTTCCTGAGCAGGGAGCATCCTAAAGCTATTAGTCAWCCACATAGGAAATCCAAGAAAATCATTCAGTGGACTGGCCCCTTTTTACCACGGGAGTGTTCATACAGATAAAAGCACCACAGCAGAGCACGCTGAGATGCACAACCACCGCACAGAGCGGTGGAGCGGCCAGGTTCCCAAAACACTGCACAGTCAGACTTAAAACTGTGTGTGTGTGACTTGACTTGTTGGARCGTCATCCCCACCGTGATCGCTGAAGCGCCGCTGCTTCTGGTTGGTGGAAATGCTCCGCTGCACCTTCAGGTGGGCCGGGGACTGCACGGAGCTGTTGTTGAGGTCGCTGCTAGGCCGGGACCTTTGACTCAGGTTGCTGCTGGACAAGGACTCGCTTCCTTCAAACTGAAAGGAGAGCGTTTGGAAAGCCTAAGGAAAATGCAACACGGCTGGGGTTTTTAGGACAAGGTACAGAGAAGAAATCCCATCAAAAGCATTTAAAAAAACATTAAGTTGTAAAACTAAGAAAAAGTTAACAAGTGCTCAAAATAAAATCGCAAGAATCTTGACAATAACAAAAGTTAAGTTTTTTTAAATATTAACATTAGTTATTTAAAACTCAAGCCAAAGAATAATTTTATAACAACACTTAATTTCTTCAAGCTTAAGGAACATTTCTAGCGTCAATTCCAAAATGCATCCAATTAACCTGGAACCCAAGTCAGAGAGGCTAGAAAAGCAGCTGCTAATGTTTGAGGGATTCTTTACAGCCTTCAATACCTTTTCAGAAGATACACAACTAAGCCCTTGGCTTTGCAGTCATGGGATAAGAGAGAGGCATTGTAAGTAAAAGCGGTGTGAAAGCCAAACTACTGCTTCCAAGCAGTCTGAGTCAAAAGCATTTCAGACAGGTTGCCCCCAGGCCGTGCAGTTACTGGGAATTCTGAGATTCCTTCCCCACAACAGAGATGTTGTGGGAAAGTGCACCAAGGATGCTCATATTAGAGCTGTCTCTGAAATGAAGGAAGCCCTGTGAAGCAGCAGGAAAATAAAGCCCCTTCAAGAGGACAGGACAGCACTGGCTTGATTTCTTGAAAAGCCCCACAGTCCTGAAAGATCTGCAGCTCCTTCCAGTTCCAGGAGGGCTGAAAGACTTTATATCTCAAATTTACTAAYGATCATGATGCATTTATTTAATAAATAATAAAATACAATGTAGTGTATGAGTGAGAAAGGATGGCTTCATGAATGAGAAAGCCAGAAAGGATGTCACAGCTTAGTATTTGGAAGAACAATTGTTCTAGCTACATTTTTACTCTAGATACATTGTTAACTATTTCAGATTTAACTATAAATGTATTTGAAAAGAAGACTCAGCACTTAAGTCCCATCAGTTTAGATTAAGAGCTAGCTTTTTTTAATAAACATTTCAACATACTTGCCAGTAACCATCAAGATGCTATATCCAATCTATTCCTTCATACAGAAACTAACAAGATTCCCCAAAAGATTAAAAAAGGAAAATTAGTTAAGTTTAAAAATTAAAAAATACCAAAAGTTAGTTTTACAAAATAATAAAAAAAATATACAGAATATTCAACCCAGCAGATCAGAAGTTGTAAATTAGACAGCACTTACTTCAGGTGGTTTTCTACCTAGAAGCAGGTAAGTAGCCATAACCTCATCATACTTTTGGTTTACTAAAGATTCATGAATTTCCTCTCTCGAAAATCCCATAGTGACCATTATATCTAAAAAGAAAAAGTTAGAAACATTAGCCAAATATGTATTTGGCATTACTGACAATCAAGGAACACTGAAAACAAAACAAACAAGAGGATTTGGAAACATAAATTTTGAAAGGCAAAAGAATTTGCATCCTCTTTGCTATGCAAAACCAGRCATCAGCTCCCTGTTTTCACTGTTGTCACCCTTCTGACCACTCTCAACATCTATTGCGTGTAATTCAATAAGCACAGAAAACACTGGCCAGCAGAAACTATGAACAGCTACTATGAACAATACAGTATCTTTCTGTGTCCAAGGCAGATGAAAAGTTGTTACYCTCATAATAAAATTTGTTTATTTCTACCCACTCAGTGCTGTAACCTTAGTTGTCCTTTGCTGCACTTACAGTCACGTTAGCTCAGTGAAATCACAGCAGCAGCTATAATGACAGCTTTGTAATGTAATTTCTCATTTAAATCAAAAGAAAACACTTTAATTGTATGGTAAGTTTGTATTTCAGTTTCTATTAAAAAATTTAGTTTGACTTGTTGGATAAAATCGGCTAAGTACAATGAATGCATCATTCTTGTCTTACCTATTCTCTTGGTGTCATTGAAGTCTGGTTCAGGCTCAGTGTATGGCTTTAATTCTTCTTCTTCATGGCCAACATTCATCCACCGATCCTTCATAATTTGCTAAGAAAACAAACGAGTCTTAGTGCAAGATGCCATTTACCTACCTGATTCAATTTGTGCTGGGTGTCTGGGACAAAACTTAAAATTCTTATTAATCTGAATGTTGTACATTCCCTCTATCCTTTCCTCACATCTTTTACTTCCTCTGATCTGCCATGTTTTCTTCTGCTTCCATTAATTAATTTTCCATGCTTTCCATTTACCTTTTACAAGCAATCAGTTAAAAATAGCAGAAAAACTTTTAAAAAAAAGCACTTCTCACAAACAATTCTTTCATTTTGTGCCCTTCCACTGGCCTCTTAATCCATCCTGCTGAGTGTTTGACATGTTCATGCCCTAATCTTAAGATCCCTRGATAGTTCCACAATTCTAATTCTAATCAAAAAAATTCTAATAAGCTATTTCCTTCAAATAACATTGAGTGTTTAGAAACAAGAGAACTATTTTGAAACATGCCTGTTATCTACCATCTAGATCTTGATCCCARTTAGTCTTTTTCTCCCTATGGATCTTCCCACATGACGGCCACTCATTCACATTTCAGCTGGAGGGGGAAAACTCCTTTAACTCTACGACATGCAGATATTTAAAGACTTCACATTTATATTTTTGGAAATTTTCCTCCTGCTGCAGCCTAGTTCGCCTACACCCTTGTGAGGTGGATCAGCTGGAATCTCCAGCCACCACCACCAGCTCTCTGCAAGCACCGCTTATTTTTAGCCCAGCTAAAACAAGTTTCCTCCCACAGCACCAGCGGGCTACGTGCGTCCCGAGGGAGCGATGCYGACGCTGCTCACTGGGCTGACAGCAGGGAAATGAGTGCCGGCAAGTCCAGGCTCCCACTGGCTCCAAATGTGCCTCTCAAACACCTCACTGAGTTCTTGCATGGACAACAAGAGAGTCGGTTTCCCACTGATTTAACCCAGCCCCTTGCATGGGGTCCTGCTGCCAAACTGCAGACCTCAATAGCTGCTTCCTCACAAGCACCATACAAAATGTTGCACCTGGGCCAGCTGACATTTTTGCTGACAACAAGACGTACAGGTTTAGTCAAAACTCTAGCACTGAATGGATTTTGGACAGGCTGGAGGCCGGGAGGGCTGCGGACAGGCGCTGCTCTGCGGCAGCTCCAGCACAGCAGAAACCAGCTCCTGGCACCACAGGCCCAGGTTTTCCCTTCGCAGCCTTTCAGCAACGTGGTACCACCTCAGAGAGAACGTCTGCAATCACAGTCCTTCAAACACACTGCTGACTAAATTTAAACTGAAGACAGAATGGGGTTTTTGGATGACAGGAAACACCCTGCTTAAACCCTCATTTCCCTTTCTTGATCCTCTTTCAGTAAAGAAAGAAAAACAACGGTTTCTACATTGCTTTTTTCTTCAGTATTGGATCTTGAGCTCAATGCAAGCTACTCCAGGTTCCCATCTGTTAAATATCTAAATTTGTTATCTTCTTTCAAGCACATGATCTCACAGGCACATTGTGGGATTGTGCAATATTTAAAACAGCCTCTCGCAATGAAGCATTTTGAAACAACACAAGCGATCCAGTTTCAATGTCAATATTACATCTGTGTAAATGCAGCTTGGCTTTTGGCCGGCTGATTACAGAACAGCAGCCCTGCTCAGCATATTTAAACATCTGACTCAACTCAAACTGTATTACAACCAGCTAGGTATCACTTTTGAAATGTCTTGCAGGAAAGCTGTTTAAAAAAATAAGAATAAAATAAGAAAGGAAAAAAAAGGACCTAGCTCAGGGGTTGTTTTTCCTCAAAAAAATACTTGCTTCATTATTCTTTCTGTAGGCATAAATATGCTCTGCTGGAATTTCACAGTGTTGCATTTCAAAGAAGTGAAGAAGTTGGAGAAATTGCTCAAATTGTGTCAGTGATGAGAGTTCCACATACTCCCTGGTACTGTACTTTTCCCTATCCCTTCCTGCAAAGATTCACTGTTTTATAATGCTACCTGCTTCTCAAGTGCTATCTCCTTATTGCAATTATAAAAAGATCTAAGCGAACTGTGACTGTAAAAACGTACCTGACTGGCACAGGCGAAATGGCCCARCACAGGGGCCTGGTTCCGTGCAAGGCCCAGCCGTGGTGCCAACATCCCTGGTGAGCAGCTCATCCCATGACCTGGGAAGCAGGCACGGAACGGAGCGCTGCGCACGGCTGGGACGGAGCAAGTGATTKTAAGACAAGGCGCAAATAAAATGTCCTTCTCCCCCGGAAGGACAACGTTAGCTTTCCACTTTCAGAAAGCTTCTGATAAATGTGTTTTTGCATTAGATTTGAAATTAGATTTGAAGAGAAAATGCAGACACTCTGCAGAAAAGTTGGATAAAAGGAAAACCTATTTCGTAAAACTGAAACATGACACTGGGAAAAAAAAGGCAGAAAGTCTTTCACYGTATTGCAATGACTCAGCTCTTATTGCTATGTCCCCTACAAAATAACAGATATAATTAAGGAATATTAGCAGAAGTAGCAAACCCTATTCATTGTTCTTTGCAGCACGGATTTTCTTCAAGTCAARGCTATTTATACCCAAAATGGTACCAGTTTGAAAGGAACTGCATGCAGGCAGCTCAGTACGTGCAAGCCGTCCTGCACAGGTAGCATCTGTGCCAGGAAGCCCAAGTCACTCCCCAAGTGAAAAGCGGCTTAAATGGGATTTATTCCCTGGAACACCATCCCCTTGCTGCCCAAGTATGCCCAGAAAGACGAAACAGAGGTCACTGGTGATTAATTCATGCAGGCATTATCTCCAAAACCATTCTATTTATCATCTGCTAGACTTCTATTTCTAATGGTAAGTAGGCTTTATTTTTAGAAGTGACTCTTCCTTGAAGAGTCACAAAAAGAGAACAAAGACATTTCGAATGAATTTTGTACAAAAAAAATACTTATTAAGCATCAGCTCCAGAGCTATCCAATAATTACACACCAATGCAGCAAACTTAAATAAAATCACTCCTTTAAAATGCTGAACATCTCAGACACCTTACAAATCATGCACAAATTCTCCCAAATACTCACTACACCCACAGATTTTAGCTGATGGACACAGAGGTTGTTATATATGTTAACTTTCCAGTTATTCAGGAAAAATATTGCCAGAAAAGAGAGGACTAAGACRACAGCTAATGATTATTAGCTTATCATCAAAGAGCTCTTAGCATTTATCTGTATCATGCAGGAACACCTGTTTCCCATCACAGTTAAAAGTTATTTCTCTTCTATTTACCTTTCTTAAAAAGTGATGCTGGAAATGGCAAGTTTTGTCAAAAGTGTTTACAGGGCTGCCTGCTTCTGCTTTTGTTTCTCAAAAAAACCCTCCAAACACAAGATATTTACAGTCTTGTTCTGCTTTCCACATGTTTGAATTGCCTCCAAAATGGGATGAAAACAAGTGTGAGCTGTTTGCACTTTGAAATGCTCTTAAATGACAGACTTTGCTCAGTTGAAATTAAAGTCAGTCTTTCAGGTGTAACACCTTCTATATTCAAACTGCCCTGTTTCTGTGATGCTTCCTTGTTTTTTCCTAAGACTTTTAGGCCCCTAAGACAAAAATAAAGTACATATGGTGGAAAACAAACAAATCTTAAGCTGTCTACTTAAATAAAATACAGTCTACTGTATTTTATKCATTCTTAATCTGAAAAAAGCTATATTTGAACATCAAAGTACTTACTTCCAAACTACCTCGTTTTATGGGATTCAGTACTAGTAGCTTCTTCAGTAGATTTTCACAGTCTGTGGACATATAGAACGGAATACGGTACTTCCCCCTCAGGACTCGCTCTCTCAATTCCTTTAGAAGAAAGTTTTAAAAGGTGAATTTACTAATGACACGAAGAGGTGAAGAAAGCAAAAAGCTCAGCTTTCATATTTTAACTGTACCTTTAGATTCTGACCATCAAATGGCAATGATCCACTCACTAGCGTGTACAGGATGACCCCGAGACTCCATACATCCACTTCAGGACCATCATATTTCTTTCCCTGGAAAAGCTCGGGAGCAGCATAAGGCGGGCTTCCACAAAACGTGTCCAGTTTATTACCAACTGTAAATTCATTGCTAAAGCCAAAGTCTGCAATTTTAATGTTCATATCTGAATCAAGTAGAAGGTTTTCTGCCTAAGAGAAAAACAAAAGAGGAAAAGGACAATTCTTTTAGCAGAAGAAGATTAATATTGCAGTATATCACTTATAAGTGGATTTTTTTTTCTTCTGATTTAGTTAGCCACCAGGGTATTTCTTGCAGAACACTAGGAACTAATCCCTCTGAATCCATTGCAAAGTTTGGAAATGGGTTATGTTCTAGAAAAACAGAAAARTTAAAATCAGCTAAACAGATTTGAAAGGTGGATGGTGAACAYGCTACTAAGACTATTTTTTTTTACCCTAGACACAATGACAYGGAAAGCTTAGCTTCAGACCAAGTATCTAGACATCCCAGAATAACAGGTTCAGCATCTGGCATGTTTCTGCCTGTCAGCAATTGTCAGCAATTTCTGATGCTAAGGAGCATAAATCTAATCCCAAACCTCTAAGATTTTGGTGGAGCAGAGGTTASAAGGGATTTAAGACTTTAAAAGCAGATGTCTTCTGCTTTCAAGATGAAACACTTCAGGCTATGTGTTATATCTTAGTATCTTGTACCAAAAAATCACGTCCTTTTATCATCAGAGTTTGCTTCAGCAATAAGATCACCAGTGTATATACTCTAAATTACACTTTATCATACACAATGCAAAATTTTATATATATAAAGACCAATGTCTCTGCAACAATCAGCATGTGAATGCGGTATCTCATGTATACATAGATGCAAGTGTTGAAGAACCTGCAGTCAGTGAACAGCATTTTACTGCTAACATCATGGGTAGATGAAAAAATAGTTACTGATGCAAATTAATGTGCATTTCTCAGAATGAAAGCTGCTGTGCAATGAGCGAGGCAGCAGTGGGCAATGTCTTCACATGTGACCAGGCCCAGGCTGCCGGTTTGCTGGCAGGGGTGGCTCAGGCAGCTGCCAAGCGTCAGCTCTGCGGCACAAATGGCCACATCTTGCTGAATGCTGCCCTGGGAGCTGAACCTGTCTGAAGCAGATACACAACTCTGCACTTTCTTCCCGTTAAAGAAGGAAAAAAACAAGTCTCCTATTTCAGGATCAGAAAGGCACACAATGCTTGGTCACCGAAAAAGGGAGTGTAACGCGACTAAGGCTCTTTTGTCTTTGCCTTTAGACATTTCACTTACATTCAAYGGCTATGAACAGAAACAATTTACAACCAGTGTATCAAGACAACAGTCGGGAAATGCAATTTAACCTCTGCCAGAAGTAAAATATAGCACCTGTTTATGAGCCAACTATGCTGAAAAATGCTTTATTTTCCCAATTCATGGTCTGTAATCTCAGCTGCTTCCAGCTGATGTGACCGCAGACCATCTCACAGAGATGGTCTCCAGATTTGACAGCCTTCTACATTATTGCACAAAGACTTCATTTTTCTTGTAGTAAAAACATCAGTATTTGTGCAGCTGCTCTGCAATGACAATAGCCCTCCTAGTCCAGCAGTTCTCCATCAGCCAAGCACCCCATGCTTGTAGCCTTCTGACTTAAAAGAAAACATGAAATGCCAGCTTTACTGTACAGCAAATAACCCAAACTATGTTTATATTCATTACATGTTCAGAAAAAACAAATGTGTGAACAGTCACTCCAAAGGTACAGTAGGTGATGGGCATCACAGTACAAGAAGATGCTGGAATCTGCCCTGTTGAGTTCTGGAAGTTTGGACCAACTTCCACACTATTCTTATGCTTCTTCCTAAGAAATCACTTGCACTTCCTTGAAATCACCTGCATTTCATGGGGGTCACCCTTCCTGCTGTTGAGAACAAGCAGGCTTAGCARATCTCCAACACAGCCCTACATCTCTGCCTTGAGGTGCTGATAGGGAAAATCAGAGAGGTTTATAACATGGATATGAGGAAGAGCAGATGTGAGTAGAGATATAGTTGCCTCTTCCCTTCCTCCAGCTCCATTAGGAGAGTTTAAAGCAAGATAGAGATGACACACCATGCTTGGAAAGGAGGGAGGAAGTGAGAACACATCCTCACAACCAGAAGTTCAGCCTTTCTKTTTTCTTTCTTTGGCTAATGAATTTTCCATTGGCTACAGTGCCTGGCTCTCAATCACACTTAACACCAAACGTTTCAAGAGTGTCTAACACAACTCCCTCCAAGAGCGGGGAAGAGAAGAGCAAACAAAGAATCATCTGGGAGCCTCCAGGAGAGGCTCCAGGGGAGGCAGCAGGAAGGATGGGGATGAGCAGCAGGGAACTTGCAGCAGAGGGGAAAAGGAACTCGTGTGAGGGCTGCAGAGCAGTTATGGAAAGTCTCAKGAGCTGTGCAGAGAAGCGCCCGCCCGCTCTGCAAACAAGTGTACATCAAGACTGTTCTTTCAGCTATATGGACATCGAAGTGCAAGTTGCCTTTTAAGTGGACGAGGATCTTCTATGCTAGTCCATGATACCTGTATCTGGCACAAGGACAATTTCAGAYTGAGGACTTATTCTGCAACTCCTGTTGCAGAGCTCTGCAATGTGACATGCCTTAGTGTGTTTATAAAGAGAGAAAACTACCGGAAAGCAGCAAAAACATCAAACAAGCAAAAATCCTTTGCCTTCGGTTTCTCTCTTCTGCCCAAATTACACATTAAAAGTATAAATCACTAAGGTCTAAGTTAAAAACAGATTAAAAAACCAAATATTTCTTAGGAGCATTAAGAATGGAACGCTTTATGTATTTTGCTTTACATTTTTAAAATTGAAATTATTTTAATTAAATACTGCTGACTGCTATCACTGAACCTCTGCAGCTTCAGTGCGTAGGTGCTTGCATGCCAACAGATCTAATTCTTTAGAGAGCATTTCTTTTTCTTAAAGCCAAAATTAGGATGAAAGTAGCACATGTTCTATTCTTGTCTCTTCCRTGTTCCAACGTGTAAAACCACATTATTTCTGTGCTTCAGAAATTTGAGAGTAAAATACAAGCAAGTGCTATTTCCCTCATTGAGATGACCGAGGCATTCAGAGTCTTAGCAATGCGCAGCACACAGGATGAGATTGAGTCTACATCGTCACTTAGGAAAATAAATAAAAATAGTAATAGTCTACCTTAAGGTCACGATGAACTATGCATTTCTGGTGACAGTATTGCACGGCAGATACAATCTGAAAAAGCAAGATCATCAATCATATAGTCAACCAAGTCACAATACAAGCCTGCACATGTCATTTAGCACTTTTGTCTCCTGATACAATTCAGGAGAGTGTTARATTATAGAAAATTCATAAAACTCATATCCTAAAACTGGAAAATTCCCAGATGTGTAAGAATTGGTGGTTCTTTGGCACTTTATTTTCTCCCCAATGACTAATAAGCATATAAAACACATCACTGATATATCTGCATTTTAATTCTCAGTAAAAAAAAAAAAAAAAAAAAAGACTATAAATGCAAAAAGTTAACTACATAGCCCAAAGTTCAACATATTGATAAAATAATATCTTATTTTAAATGCAGATCACTCAGTAGCAAACGCTATAACAGGAAATGATTTTTTTTTCCAAATGTGCCTTTTCAGGCTTCATTCTCTAAAATACTAGCATGCCTAATAGACCATTTCATTATACTCTTTCACATGTACATTTTTTTTATACGTATAACACAATACTAGTCTCAAACAGCAATCAAAAGCAGAATAAGAAAAAGATTAAGATGAGAAATTTCTTCATAAAGGGATAGAAGTCTCTTACAAAGTGACTTCACATAAGACAYTGTGATATCATACAGCAATATGCATGTAATCATATCAACATCTCCAGACAGAACATGTTTAAATTCCACAATACTAGAAAAAAATAAACAAACAAACAAAACCACTAAAGTGACACACATACAAAAAATGCTCTTAGTAACATCCATTAAAAAAAAATTTAAACCAGTTCATTACTATTTTTGGGTACTGCCTAGGAAATTCTCCAGGAATTTTTTTCCCACTATAGTTTTAATAAATATCACAATAATCAMAGTTTTATTTGAAGTGCAAGTGTGTGCATACTCAAGTGTACATGAAATATCACACACAAACAAAAAAGTAAATATTAATTACATACCTGCCTGAATTTTGCTCGAGCCTCTTTCTCTTTCATCCTTCCATGTGCAACTAGATAGTCAAACACCTCTCCTGAACCAGAAAATGATAAAGCATCAGCCCAGGTTCTATCTCTGACTGTCAATTATAAGMAAGTATTACTTGAAAACAAGCTTTCCTGTTCTCAGAAAGGAGAGAAATGGAAGCAGTCAGGAAAAAAATGCCTTTTTACTGCTTACATTTCATTTAACTTTTCAGGCATATAATTAGCCATGATATAGAAGAATTCAGCCCGTCTTTATTTCCTGATGGACACTAACCTGGACATTTCCTGCCTGGACACTAACCCTGTGCAGGTCTCCCTGATGTGCTCAACCTTTCCCATCCTGATAAGCAGCTTCCTGGMGCAACCTCCCCCTATCAGCAATGATTTTTATGATTCTGCTGTCCATCCTTCCCAAATTCCTTGCTTCTATGCCTTGAAGTGCTTTCAGAGTAGAGTTTTTGCCAGAATTGGCACCAGATTATTTCCTGATGCTTCAACTACAAGTGTCAGAATCACAGCTATCCTTGAGCCAAAGCCAAATAGGTTACTTCAGAAAACATTATGTGAGGGAGAGAAACGTCTGCCCGGAGAATCTGGTTTGGATCCTTGTAAAAGCCAGCTTAGAATGGCCCATTAACCATAAAATTCTCATTTTTTTCAGCTGTTCCCAGGCATGCAATCAAMTGTTTCCTATACCTCAGTTTATCCTTACAGCAAAATCAAGAATGCACTTACCCCCACTGGCATATTCCATTACCAAATACAATGTCTTTTCAGTCTCAATAACTTCAAATAATTTTACTGCAAGAAAAGTGAACGAGAAAGATTGCAGCAGGCAGCAAACACACAGCACAAATAAGCTTTATTCTTGAAGTGAGTATAATTTATTGCCAGCAATGACACTAAACCAYGAGAAAGCTTGATATCCTTTAGGTTAGAGTTCTTTTGAAGGGAGAAAAAAGGCAAATTAATTTCTAAATCACAGTTGATAACAGAGCATATTAATTTACAGTTCTCTCAGAGTTTATGCACACTACAAACACATTCATGCTGAAATTAGTGCTTAATTTGACACAGATTTCCTTCAGATGATACAGACCTCCTCTCCTTCTCTAGCACAGCGTTTCAAGTTAGAAATTTGAGGAAATGACCAACTATAAAACGAGTGGATACCGTAACTGTTAGACACTGAAAGACTTCCCTCACATCGCAATAGTTGCCATTCTCACTCAAAACCACCCCCCCACCACCAAAAAACCCAACAAGAGCAGAAGCTAAAAATGCTGGAAAAGCAACCAAGAGTTCAAGGAGATAAAAAGGGAGTGCCTGGCATGTAACGACTCGTATGCCTCGTCCATACCTTGTATGCAACAAGCCCTCTGGCCGATTCAGGAACATTAAGTGTCTCTGGAACAAGACTGTCCAGCCCTCCTCAGCCAGAAGAATTGTCATCACAAAGTAGGGCCCTGAAGCTGCGGGGTAGGGGAAAGAACTAAAGCAGAAAGGGAAAATTACATGCTTTGTAATTCCAACTGTCTGGAAACAGCACTTTGAAGGAGTCTTTCCTAGACTGAGCTAATGGAGTTCTGCTAGCTTCACCTAAGAAGCTATTGATTTTTGGCCACAGAGAGTAATTTTTATTGTAAAAAGAGGAAATCTACTCCTCAAATGATCATACAGTGCTCAGCACCTCTTATTTGGTGTTGCTGCTTTTCTCAACTGGACATGTTATCCCCTAAGTGCAAAATCCTTGCTTGCAAGCAGCATTCACAAGCTACTTCAGACAGCAAAAATAAAGTGTTTCCTAAATGCTTACTGCCCTGTTATCTCTAAAGTGTTTAACAGAAGCATAGCTGCAGTGTACATTCAAAACAAAGCCAAAGAGTACAACGTAAACAGTTTTTAAAAGTTTGCAGAAATGTAGGACTCCTACCAATATTGGGATGATTCAGTATCTTCATTATTCGTACTTCTCGAAACAACTGTTAAGGAAGCAAGACAAATTTTTAAAATGTTTACTGAAGAAAAGTTACTTAAGACATACAGCTTTGTAAGGGGAAAAGGAATAAAGTTGTCACATAAGTCATTTTATATTCCAATGAGTAGATAAATACAACACTGTGAACYCCAGATAATGCACTCCGCATCCTATACATTATGTAGCAAAAGGATCTTAACCACTGATAATGGCTAGGACCATATCAGCTCCTTATCCCAAATGGACTAATTTTAAAACGTTTGTACAAACAGATACTGGTAAATTTTACAATGCTTTGTGGAGTAACAAGCTTTAGGAGTCTTTGCTGACCACAGCCCATAAACAAGTTCAGACCATCTCTTCTCTGAGGTTTTTGGCCACTGGCAACCGTATGTACAGAACTGTGGGTACAAGGTTGGAATTGGTGCATGGGGGAAAATAGTCTAATGCATCAATTTAAAAAATAGAATAGATACCAGAAGTTCTAACGCCCCATAGAGATAAGGTAGGATATTTCTCACATTTCTCAAAACTCACAAAACTTACACTAGGTCACAAATGAGACTTCCCTCTGCCCCATAAAGGTCTGCAGTTTTAGCACTAATGAGTATCTGCCTTATGACCCTGGTCACATAATTTAAAGGAATTGAACACTGGTATTAAGCATATACTTTTTGTGTCTTTTTTAAAGAAAAGCTGAAACTAGATATTACATTGAAAAAATCTTTACATTTCCAGCACTCATGGTTCAATCAAGTAAGTAAATGAGGTGAGACTAACCCAAGAGCCCAAAGTGAACAAGGCAAACAAAAGTAACCTGAAGTGCTTATTTAGCTCTCTCAGTCTATATATCCCCATTGCCAAATCTCTTCAGTACGTTGGACACTCCACAGTCCCATCTTTCAGCTGGAGCTCCAGTAGCATGTTGAAATGCAAGAAAAACTCTTTGGCTTCAGTGCGTTTAGCCATTTGGGAAACACATTAGACCTAAAGTCTTTCTGTAAGAGAGGCCTCCTTAACACTGGGTGCAATCACTGCTGCTGCTGCTTTTTTACCCCATTTGCATCATTTGGTCATAAAATATTTCTAAAACTCTGCATTTATTCTACAAACAAGGCTACAGGACAGCGTATTTTTGGCATTCTGGTTTTGAGCTAGCAAAAGTCTTGTAGGTGAATATTTACATTATTTAAGCATTTCAAGCTACTTAACTATCTGCTTGCCTTTACATTATCATTAAAYCAGTTTCAGAAGGAAGAAAGAACTATACAAAGATTTCTCCAGGAAAGTCATGTTATATCATGTCCACATGTTCAAGATGCAACACACAAGCATATAATACCATTTGCTAGAATTCATGTTAACAAATACATCTCTCTGCCTATAAAGCCAGCTTTGCCCTGGAAAATTTGCCATGAAGACTGTATTTTGTTGCCCAAGAAGGTCTGTCAGGTAAATGAGTATCGATTAGTYAGAAGTTATGATCATATGTTATGATACCTTGAGAATAGCTTTAAGCAGATACAGGCAGGTGCAAAGCTAACACAAACCASAAGATCAGAAAGATCCTTCACAAACAGTATTAATTCTCAGATAAAAACTACTCTAATGAGCACTTCCCTCCAGAGCGGAGTTTAAAATATTAGACTTCTATAAATAAAAAGCATTTCTACATGTAATTTGAAGCATGTAATAATTCCCACAAACGTATGTATATTGCTCTATTCMATATTCCCCGCTGTGTTTAGAATTTTACTAATTGGTTGAAGATTGAAATTGATTTCACAGTGACAAGAAGAATGGAAGTGAAGAACTGAATTCACAAGTTCCACATAATAAACTTATTATTTTCTTCCAAAAAGGAAAAGACTAGTTAAGAAGCAAAAATGTCTAYTTTCTTTAAGACAGAACGTTACTGACTTTTAGCCTAGTACTTCACTACATGAACTAAACCCTTACTTTTAACATCTCTGAAGAGTATTACTCAGACACCACCAGGAGTCAAAATATGGTTCTAGATATATTCTATATAAATGCCTTTTTCTTTCTTTTTCTTTTCTTTTTTTTTTTTTTTTTTTAATTAAATTAGAGCTTGTATTATATATCCAGCTCTGTAGAATACTGAGTCACTATTCTCATACAAGAGCAGAGCAGGTGCTTGGTCCTAGTAGTTCCACATGAATCCCAAGAGGGGACGTTCACAGTCTCCACTTTCTAAAAGGAAGGAGCTGTTCTAAGGTAGATTTTAAACAACCTGCGTGAGGTCACAAAAAGGACCTGGGGAAAATGTTCCTGTTGTGGGGATGGCTTTGGGGTTCTTCTCTCCCACTGAGTTGCTTTGTGCAGGTCAGAATCTGTTCAGGTATACCCATCTTTTCTTGAGCAACACTTCACTTCTCTCTCAAAAGGTCAAAGCCCCTTCTGGCTCTTTGTTTTGCCCCTGCCCCACATTCATAAGGCTGCACTTCATCCTCACCAAGTGCTGCTGTTCCCCAAGGCCCTGCACAAGAGCCAACAGATCGTGGGCTCAGGAGCTCTAGCTGAATTTGCAAAATACATCTTGAAAACACGATCCCTGCTTTGGGAATTCTCTCTTTTTCAAGGTATCGATAGGGGAGAAAAAAAACTTCCGTCTCTTCATTGCTGATATTTCTACTTGCTGTCAAATTCTCATCTGCATTTAAGATTTTCTATTTTAGATCATTACAATCAAATCTGTCAAACAATTTAGGCTTTTCATTTCTTTGAATTAAGTGGACTTGAGTATTTCCTTCGGTCATGAATCATTATTCAGAAGAAATCTTGCAAAAAAAGTACAGCTTTTACCAGGTAATACAGTAAAACCATTCCATATCACAGAATGGTTGAGCTTGGAAGAGACCTTTGGAGATCATAGAGCCCAACACCCCAAATGACTTTTGTTCTGCTTTTCTTAATGACAGAAAGAACAAGTTTTAGGCTTGTGATACATTTAAAAAAAGTACAAAGAAACTTGCTGACCACCCCACTTCTCCCCTTGCCCCCCAAAAAGGGAAAATCTTAAAATGCCATTTGCTATTTGAACCTATTAAAAATAAATAAAAGCACCTTCTGTTCCACCAATCTGCAGAAGAGCAGCAGATCACTGCTAGTGAAGCCCGTACATTTACTGAACGAAACAGTTTGACACAACAGATGCAGAAAAGACAACTGCTATTTTGATACAAATTTGAGAAATGATGTCAAATGCTTACACCTAGCAAGAACTATAATCACAACACCACAAAAAGCTAAGCTGGTACAGCATGTTGCTATCAAGACAGATCCCACAAAATAAAGCCTGTCTCCTAACCAGGTGCTCCTAAATACGTAGCAGAGCACATACCCAATGATTAGAAAAAAGAAGACTGGAGAGAGTGTCCTTAATTTGCTATTGATTTGCTTACTTAAAGAGGGAGAGGTTCTGAAGCAAAAGTCAAATTTAAAATTCGGGAAGTCAGCTCACTTCTTTCCCTATACTCAAATGCATTAAATTAGAAGAAATGGAAAGTAACCTGTCTGCCTGACCTGTGTTAACAAGGTAGGCCACTTASGTCTGGAAAGCAGCTAAGGACAACTCCAATTTCCTTTCGTACTGTGACTAACYGCAGTTCCACTCGACACCTCCAAGCCCCTGAACTGTGCGTTCAAATACTTCTGTTTACAAAACAGAGCTCTAAGGGCTCAGCCTGTTTTACCTATTTATACCAGGGGCAGTTACCAAAGCAAAACGGACAGGCTCTGGCGTGTCCTTTATTTTATACGGAGGGGAAGGGCACAAGGACATCCATAAAGCACAAGACCTCTACATATCTGTGACACTTAGTTAAGTGTSTGTCAGGAAACCATTGAAAGTCTAAAAGTTTTGCTGATTCGTGCAGAATTTCCAGGCTTCCGAGCTCTGCAGGCGGCAGCCACAACTGCTGCTCAGGGCTGTTCAAAACACCTCGAGGAGGAGCATTTTTTATGGCACTAACTTAACTCAGTTTTCCCCTGCCAACACTCATCACAGAAGTGTCTGTTCTTATTAAAACGACTCTATTATTACTCCTCTGAATTCTCCAATATTATCTCTGGATAAAAACATCCATCTAATAGTTCTAAATCTGGGAGAAGCAATAAAATAACCCACCTTCCCAGCCCCTACACCTCCCTGGGCAAGCGTGCAAGCCTTCCATGCAACACGCTAGAAGGCTGAAAAGTATCTTCTGTTTCTTGAAAAACAGGGAGTACAGCCCTGATGATGACAACAACATAGTCATCAAAACATAAACAGAAGCYACAACTCTGAAAAACAATGCTAAGTACACCAAAATGTCAACCCATCCTCCTATCCTTAATTTACTTCAGCAAGTGAGCGTTGCTTGACTGACTGCACAAAGACAGTGCTTATGCTTATTCAAAAGCTTTCAGAGAATCAAAATTCAGTTCCACTCAACGTTTTTGGAGAAATGTGGCAAGCTGAAAGCAGACGTGTAAAGTTGCAAAGCAAGATGATGAGTTTTCTGGAAGTTACAGTCAAAATATTAGAATAGTAAATGTTATACCAGCAGCCAAGCACATTTTCTGGTGTACACAGTGGCTACCTAGCATGAAGTTATTGAAGAGGATGGCACTGTAGGTACAGCAACAGATTTATCTTTGGTCCTTGCTTCTCTACAAGTTTCTTCCAGCTGCACCTTAGAGTTGCTCTTGCTCTCCGCTTCCCAGCCACAAGCGAGCAAAGGGCAGCGCTKTCTTACTGCACGACCATGTAAAGGCCCAGGTACAGTAAATACATAAAATACTACTTGTGCAATGCGACTACATCTTTTATAAAGACTCGAATTATATTCAGAGTGACTCTTAATTACTGGTTAATTTGTAAAATACATTTTTATTATTAAAGCAATTATCCAAGAATGAAGTTTTGCACCCTTAGTATTGCAGCAGCTTTGCGAAAAATCCCTATAATACCATGAGGCATATGGCTTTCACAAAAATGAGGAAGTCAAAATAAATGAGATTAAGATAGAATATATAAATATATTTTATTTCAGGGAGGTTTGGACACAAATATAAAAGTAAAGAGGAAAGCACAAGCTGCATCACACCTCGTGAATTTAATGATTTCTCACTTTTTTGTTTGTTTTGGAGGTTTACCTAACCTTGAATACCTCGATCTTTCTGTGGAGTGGGTAATACAAAGTGTCAAAAGAGCATTTTGGTTTTAACAGAGAATTTTGGTTTTAACAGAGACTAAGTCTTTGTTTCATTCACAATGAACATACATTTTCTCCACTCTAACACACAAGCTCCAAGCTCAAAGGCAGCTGAACTGCAGCACATACTACAGCCCAAAAGCTGAAGCTTTCACACACCCTAGCAATGTTTAGCACAGGGTGCAAACTGAAAYGCAGCTCACTGAATACACATTAATCCATATTATTTTGGATTTTTTGCCACAAAAATGAAATAACCTGACAATTTAAAAAGCAGAAACCAGGTACAGATTATTAATGCATCCTTTAAATGTAGCGCCTCAAATGTAGCGTACTCCTCTTTTTGGCAAAGGCATGTGTTGAACTTTTCCCTCCCACTAACTGCTTCTCATGAAYCTGTACCAAATTATCATTTCAGGACTTCACAATTAAGTATTTTTGCAGATTTCCACGCACAATGTCTTTTTCCACAAAAAGGGGAACAGAAGGGGCACAGAAAATAGCCAGAGGGATGTATGTGGAATCTGAAATTAAAAGGTCATGCAATTAAACAAAAAAAAAAAAAAAAAAAAAACAACAACAAAAAAAAACCCACACCCAAACACACTAGCAAAGCACTCCTCTTGCCCTGTTACTAGTAGACAAATTCACTTGGTTTTCCCAGTGAAATACCAAGCTACACGAACAGAGGACTTCCAAAGCAGAGCTCATCACCACAGCCTCAGTGGGTCCCTCTTCACTGGCTCAATCATCATCAGCCAAGAGATTTGCTGCAGTCAAAGATGGGAGTTAATTCCAGCATGAGGAGGCTTTTGCACAGACTCCTCAAGGGAGGTTGAATTTCTCTGTGGCTCCTCAAGAAGCCACAGAGAAACAAAAAAGCACAAAGGAAATGATAGTTTAAAATAAATAACGCTGTTCTTAGATGCTCAGAACCTAAATCACAAAATAAATGCTACAGCAGCCACAGAGAACAGAAAAAAATCATTCTCTACTTCTCTTATTCTACAGCTAGAGACAGCAATATCTGTATCTGTACAGATATTTGTAAACAAAGAGACATCCCCAATTTTTAGTAACACAACCTGCCCATCTAGGACAAGGCAAGTTTTCAGCTCCTCAGTCAAAACCAAACCACATGCATACATAAACTGTGTAGGTGAGTGTGTGGAGGGGGGAAAGCGACAAAAATAAAATCACACACCAGGGTTTTGGTAAAATCAGATGCTCCGAGCTGCCTCATCTTCGGTAAACACTTCTCACAACACCACAATATCTGTAAAGGCTGCTGAATTTCTAAACTACAGAAATCACATGACATCACATGGAGAAAACAGAACTTCTGTATCACCTTCAGCCATTTCTTCAGTTCTATACACAAGAGGTAACTGTCAAAGGTCCCTTGAGCTTAGCAATTATTTTATTAAAATTGAAAGAATGTAAAATCAAAGCAGAAAAAAAACATTAAAGCCATTAAACCTGGCACCCCTGCAACTCAACACAAAGCAATTACTACATTAAAGAAAAAAAAAATCAAGAAAAACTGTTCTTTAAAGGGTTGCATGCATCTTAATTTAGAAGGCAGACAAATTATTTGAGTACTTAATTAGCCACAAAATTTATTAGCTAGGAACTGTTTAGAGCAACTGCTCTGAAAACAAAGTGCAGATGCACATTACAGCTACACTGGGACTCTGCCTCTCAAGGTCACAACGTACACAGACAGTCAGCAAAGAAGTTGGCTTATGAAGGCAAAGGGCTGACGGATTTTTTTTAATAAAGGAAATAAAAGATAATAGGTTAWCCTAAACAGAATTGTAGATGTTATGGTATGTTCTTACCTTTTGTAGACTAGTAGGATTTAGTTGGGTTTTATCTATTATCTTCACAGCAACCTAAAATAAAACATTATTAACCTCAGAAAAGTGCTTGACAACAATGTATTGTATATCTCTAGGAAAAAAAATCCCATACATATAGGCACATGCAATCTGTACATATCTACTTTTATAGTCTATCGACCTAAATTTCTCASTTATTAGAATGGGTCAGCAGCAGCTCAGGACTTTGCTGTTGGCAGTAACTATAAGGAGCCAGTTTTACATTTCTGCCAGCATTGTGGATAGATCATTATTATCCCACCTGGTGCAAATCCACTCCTTCTAAAAAACAGATGGACTTCTAACTGATACAGTTTTCCTTTGGTTTTGGAAATGGTCAGGCAAGGAATGGACTCCATCCCAACCCCAGAATAAAAAGGCCAATCAAACCTTGCCTTGCTAGAAACTTCTTGATCCCCCTCACAAGAGGCTACAGTGTCAAAAAAAGTAGAGTGGGAAAAATCTCAGATACATTAGCTAAATGAAAGTGGTTACCCTGAAACATTCTCTTTGCATCTTTATGATTAAAAAAACACCACTTTTTTTCTTATATTTAGAAGACTAAGCTAAAAACAACAGCAGAGTTATTTATAAACACAGCCAACCAGCACAGAAGTGTTTTTTTGCTTTGGAAAGGCTTACCTCTCTTCCAGTGAGRACATGCCTTGCCAGCTTCACTTTGGCAAAGTTTCCCTTCCCTATCGTTTTCAGCAAGCGATAATTCCCAATGTGAGGGTGCTCTTCATTGGTGGATGTAATCGAGTTTCTACAGCGGGGGACGTTTTGTCTGCTACTTGATTTGAGAGGCTGGACATGTGGTTCAGTGTATCCATCCACAGAGGTATGCTGCAAGGCAAAGAAGAAATTAAAGAATTTATCTCCTTGGATTTTAGAGAGCTGCAGCCAACTAGTTCAAATGCATTAAAGTTTTTAAATTTTTATAGTCATCATGGCTAACTTTGGATAGTGGCCTATGCAGAACATGCTGCCTTTGAGTGCGAGTTTAATGCACACACGAAGAATCTGCAAAAAAGATTATGCCCATCCCAAAAGCAAACCGAGAGACATCCAGACACTAATCAATAACCATTAAGGATATTTTTAATATGAAATTATGCCAAGCTACAYACTACAGCACTATGTTGCAGATATGCTTGTCTAATCATAAGCAAATCTTAGTCCTTTAAAAAGACACAATAAAAAATTGAGACCAGCTATACCTGCTTTACTTGAAATTATGAATTTAAAGGATATTTAGAAACATCATCCTCAAGATTTATTTTTTTTTCCATCTCAAGCAATACTGAGAAAGTAACACTTCAAGTAATCTTTGTTTTCAAATCTGCTTGTATATTCTTGAAAGCCATACAAGCTCTCATTAATGAGCAACTTGTGTTATTTAAAAAATAATAATCTGTTATTAAGAACAAACTTCACAATGTTGAAAGCCTGAAGAGCTGAGAGGACGTCACACAAGTGGCACCTCCACGTGAGCCCCTCTGCAGTCAGCGGCTCAAGCTGCAGCACCTCTGGGCTGCCCTCCATGCAAGGGGCAAGAGCAAAGACCTGGYGCTCGGAAACGCTCCACGTGGAAATCCAGGCAACTGAACACGTTCAAGGGGTGTGTTAAGTGTCCCGCTATTCCAATTATTGGAATATGTCTACACCAATTTCATTTGTCTTTCCTTAAACAAGCAATTCTTTTTCCTATACAGCACAGAAGTGCTTCCATCTATCTCRTACATTTATGACAGGCTAATGCCAAGCCTCTGAGTTTGCCAACAGTTGCACAGAGCTGAACGGATTTATTTCTGTGCCCAAACACTAGTAGAGCTGATACAATCAGCAAACAGCTATAACAAACCAAAATAAACCAAAAAGGTCCTTTCCAAATACAGCAAAGCTCTGCTTACATCACTGCCATCTTTATTAATTATTCACTGTGACCAGGGGAATGGTCCTAAATTTAGTCTTCCCTTTATCTTTTCACTATCTGACTGTCTCTGCAAAATACTACTTCACTCCCACTGCTTAAACATATGGCTCAACTACTCTCCAAAGTGTTGCCCAACCAAACAAGTCAGACACGCTCAGATGTTGTGTATCAGACAACTTTATCCAACCATGAAATACCATGACAATAATATCCCTTAGAAGCAYATAATTAACATACTTTCCGTAGCTCGGAAGATGTTCACAAGGCCAGCTCGAGGCAAGAAACTTTGGAAAAATCCTGYAGTAAGCGGTGCTAGTCCTACATTCACCAAGGGGCAGCCCAATTAGCAATCCTGCCTCCTACCCAAGACCATTCACTTCTGTGTCACSAACAGCAATTACTACAGCTGTGCCTACAACACCAAAACTGCAAGATCTGCAGCCTTGGAGCCCTGCAGCCTACCCATGCCACAATGAGACCTTCGTTAGCCGATACTAATCACTGCCAGACATATTAGGCACTCTAATATCAATTGCAGGTTCCAGACACGTCCCAGGGGTTGCTTCCTCGCAGCGGGTCTCTGGGGGAACCTTTCAGACAAGCAGYGGGACAGGGGAGCACAGCCAGCCCCGCAGGCCAGGGAACACAGCGTCACAGGATGCATCATCTCAGCACAGATTTGAAAGGGGGATCAGTTAGTTAGCAAAACAACACGGTAAGTCAGAACCAGTATGAAGAAAAAAAGGGGAAAAACAAAACAAAAMAAAACCTCCAAACCACCAAACAAGGAAAGCTCATGGTTGTGACAATTCTAGAGTTAGCCTTTTTGCCACAAAAGACCAAAGMCCCTCAGGATGGGCTCTTGTTTATTCCTGCTGAAGATTATCTTAGAGGCAAACAGATTCTCCCCAGCTATGCCCAGGAGTGACAGAAAACACACACGAAAAAGGTCACATTTCTCAGTTYGTGAGCCACGTATGTGTAATTTCTGCATTTCACCAGCACTGAATACATTGCAAGTTATTTTTCATAGTTTGGCAATAAGCCACTATTTTGCATATAAACAGCTTGAAAACAGAGGGATTTTATGAAAAAAMCAAGAATTCATCGATTTTATAAAAAAGGCATGTAAACAAAGAAAAAAGATAATAAGATTAGAAAATTTTAAAAAAAGTTAGGTAAAGCAAGGGTATCTGAGGGTGCTTCCAGAGCTCACTACAGCTGGCAGCTGAATTCCACAGCAGCACATACCTTTCAGCTCCTTCTTGTTTATTACATGCTCATTATGCATTAAGTAGTCCCATACCGGCTGCAAGTGTCMTTTCAGAAGAACAAGATAGCTGTTATCTCCAAATTCTGAGCTATCGTTTAGGAGACTGCAAACACGTAGAGTGTAAAGCAAACAAAAAGAGTAAAACATTTTTGCCCAGCAACCTGCCTTTGCTGAAGTGTTTTAATAAGGGATGCTGATATTTTTCCTAGCTATCTTTCAACATAACTATGTGCCGGGGAAACACTACATCATTTGCAGAACATCATGAACTTGTCTCTATATGTTCAGTTTGTGTCAGTGTTGCATGAAATGTCTAACAAACAACACAGAAAATGACACATTTCTTAAAGGTTAAATGAACTTTATTTATTTTTGCAGTTTTTTTGCTTAAGGTAAGTCATATTTGCACATGAATCGTGTACTCAAAGGAAAGCAGCCTTTTCAGAAATCTCAGGAAAATACTCCCAGCACTCAGTTTAGGTCAAGATTCGGCATCAACTGAGCAGAGCTCARTTATTTCTCCCAACCAGGTTTGCTCCTGGATACCAGTTACATTATCCCAGGCCAGAAAGCCAAGCTAAGCGAGTCCATGACCTGCTCCCAGGCCAAAGGTGCCACCTCCTTGTCTGCCCAAGCCAGCCCAGCACCAGTCCGGTCTCGCTGGGGACAGAGATGGTGGCAGAGCCGCCKCCTGAAGCAGATGCAGAGCATGGGCTCCCCTGCTTCACACATTCAGTCCCCAGCCACCAGGCTACGTCCTCCCGGCTCATACGCAGCCCTTTGAGGGAACTTGCATCAACAGGACCTCAGCTGCTCACCCGGGACCACCACAACAAAGATCTCCACAGTCCCCCCCGGCACAGAAGGGCTTTGTCCTACCCAGTGTTTGGCACAGGAAGGCCGGGGCCGTGAGCCTGGCCACGGATCAGCATTATCCATTTGGCCAGGGATCAGCATTATCCATTCAGCAGCAGGCCCACAAATGCACTTCACTGGTTTGGCAAATCTGGAGTCCCAGGTTTCCTCCTGCTTGAATTTCTGCAAGTCAAATACCTCTGTACAGCAGCCTGGCACACAGGTTGGTGCTGCTGGAAAAACATCTCAGCATGTTCCTCCTCCCAGCAGGGTCCCCCTTTTGGAAGGCTCCCTTTCTTGCAGTCAATTCTTATATGTATAAACGCGTGCACGTGTCATATCTTCCTAACTGCTGTCACACCGTGCATGGTAACCGTAACTGCCGGCCAGCGGAGGAGTGTGCTCTTAACTGCATCCTGAACTTCTCACTCCATGGATTATTTGTGGGTTTGTTTTTAAGATCTTCCAGTCGTTCATCAGCTACAGGCCACTGACACCCTGATCAGTCCCCTCTGGCCGCTCAGGATCATCCTTGGCCATTCCCAAACTGATCAGGCTAAACTGTGATTTTTTCCTCAGTTCCTTCCAATAATCCCGGTTTAGCAGCAGAACCAAGTATGCCCCCTAGCATCTATAAGGGACTCAAGCTCACTACACCGTGGGCCTCTATAAGCAGACCACTATCCTCTGCACACAACCCCACTGCTTTATGAATTGCTTCAACATGAAGCCATGATTCACTAAGCCAGCTTCCTACACAAGGTGATGCCAGATTCCCAGCCTTGGCCCTTGCCACACAACAGCCAGGGAACACAGGGCTTCTCAGAGCACACGTGTGTGCAACAGGGACCAGCCCTTCGGTTTAGCTTCCCCTGAAAGTGGAACATAGCAAAACCAACTAATAAAGTTATTTAGCTTTTAAACTGACCCTCCCTGAGAATTTAGAGACAAACCTCTTCCAAGGTGTTTTGGACCRAAACTCTTGTCTTTCAAATACAGCAGGGCAGCTCTGTTTCTCAGTTCYCGAGACAGGAGGGAATCTTAGAAATCGCTTCCCCTGTGAGCCTGTCAGGCTTTAGGCTGCGCAGACCTTCACCCATCACAGGAGCCCTTCCCGCCCCACGGGGACGGCCCAGCAGGCTGTGAACAGGATCTCGTGGGCAGGGCCCGGCTGCCGGCGCCTCGGCTCGCCCGCACGGCCTCACGCTGCTGCGCTCGGGGACACGACAGGGCTGCAGGGAGGCGGATGCTCCGCGGGCGCCTGCGGCCAGGCCTGCCCGTGCAGCAGCTCTGCCCGCGGCCCGGCAGCGCGGAGAAACGGCTCGGCTGGAGGTGACYGAGGATGTCCCCAGTGCTCGGCTCTTTTCCACATTTTAATGACTTGCTGCCTGGAACTGTTTTACTGCCTAGGACTTGTAGCAAGCCACCTTAAGCAATTTTGCTTATGCAAAATGGTTTTATTTTGCTGATGTAGCAAAAGACTCAACTAGAAGATCAAGTTTTTTGAAGGGTATTTGGCAGCTTCAATATCAGAATCAACACTTACACTCAGGTCAGCCTCTCGTGCGTCGCAGGGAGCACGGAGTGCTCCTCCCTGTCAGGCACCCAGCGCGGTGCAGCCCTGCACGGCACAAGGGTGGCACCCAGGCACCGGCTAGTGCCAGAGGGARGAACTCGCCCCCCTCCCGGGGAAGCTCCTGTCTGCACAAAAGCACACGTGGATCCGGCCACGGGGATCCAGTGAGAGCATTCCCTGGTAGATGTTCTCTGATTCCCACAGAAACATTCCCGGAGCACTAGTCACTGCCATTTCTCATCTCATACAAAAAGTATGGGGGGACAAGTTAAAAAAAAGAAGATACAGGCTTCTTTTCATAATTCCTTACTATTAGTTAAATGCTGCAAGATAGAAGTTTCATATTAAAAAAAATAAAGCTTAAAAAAAAAGCAGCATTAACCTACTCAACTGAAACACAATAAACAACAACAAAAAACCCACACACAAAGAGGGAAAGGGACTACATGAATCTTAAATTAGATATSAAGACCAACACAAGGCATAGACAAAGAGAATCAAAGTTGTAAATGCATTCTCTTTMACCCACACCTGTACCAAGTGCCTGCTCCCACAAGCTTTCCAGAAGCGCTGAGCGAGCTAGCAAGTCTCAAGCGTTATGGTACGAGCTTGTTATTATGGCATAGACRGCATCCAAGCTCGCAGCTACAGCATCTGAAGTGCTCACCATAGCTTTGTGAGACAGACCAGAAATAAATTTCTCAACTCCACCTGGAACTGATTTTTCTTACCATTGACTATACAGGATGCAACGTTTACAACTTAAGTACTCCAGGCCAGAAACCTGAATGCAATGTGAAGTTACCCAAAACTCATGAAAGAATTTACACATGTAAAAGTGTATATACAAGAAGTTCTTCAAAACATTGTGCCATCCATAGGAGGATACTATGCTCACAAATACTGTCCATTTCACAGTAGGTTTTCTCTCCTTTTTTTTAAAGCAACAGGAGTGTCATATGCAAGTGTGGGGCTCACTATGGAATGGAATCACAGATATGTTTTATTCAAAGTTTAAAAAAATAGGCAYTGCTTTTCCACTGAGAAATGAGACAAAACGCTCCAAAACATAGCGGCCTTCGCGGCAGTAGCTCGGGTGTTTAGCCGGGAAGCGGCCAGAGCGTTTGCTCCTCGTGCCCCCGTGGGCTCCTGGGCACAGACCTCCCTGCCCGTCTCCTTCGGCTCCTCCTGGCACCGTTCCTGCAACCTGGCCCTTCCATCCTGACTCATCCCTTGCGCACAAGCAGCAACATCCAGGGCCAGCCCAGGACAGCCCGGCCGTGTGGGCTGCACAAGGGCCATGACAAGCCGACCTCACCTCCACTACCATTACCCCACACACAGGAAAACCAAGAGAAATCCCCCAAAAAATATCGCTGGGGGAAAATCCCACGTGCAGTCAAAAGGTGAAAAACAGTAATATCTTTTTCCACAGAATCTTTGTACCTATTTCCAATGACCTGTTACTCAGCAGAGTACTTGGATCTACATAACCAGTCTTACCAAGCAGACTTGGTAAGGAAGCAAGTACAAGGCTTCCTACTTTGTCAAAATAAAATAGTTAAGACAGGGCCATTCAATTCTGAATGGCTTAAAACAAAACTTTCAAACATAGGAACAGGTTTATTTCACTTACCATTTCATTTTGTTCCTTCTGACTTTGTACCTATGCATGTGAAATCTCATATGAATCTGTGCTTTTCTGAAGAAAAACACAAGAGGTAGAAATGGGGAGGGAAGAGGAGGGCTATTCCTGCTGCAGCTTCCTGAAAACATCTGAACGACAGCCTTGCTCAAAGGTTGTGTTTTGTTTTTTTAATGTTTCTCACTAGCCACTGCTCCCTTCTCAGGTGGTCACCAGCATCGAGTTTCTGCATGCGTGAGACCTTCCGAACTGCCAGCGCTCGGCTCCGAATTCCGACTCAGCGGGAGCACCTCGGCGGGCTCGGAAAGCCAGGCAGCTTCCCGCACTGCTGCTGCGCGCCACAGCATCAGGGTCAGCTGGAAAACCCCCAGCAGAACCGGGCAGAACGACACGGCAGTGTCGGTGCTCAACTGACCCACACGCAGACAAACAGGAGCACACCCCRAAAGCAGCACAAGCTTTTACTGTACTCCTAGACGATGCCACCAGGTCTTTTCTCATCTGCCCTGATGAAAGGCTGGAGAAGAGAGCTATGAAATAACTTATACTTCAGGATCATGTCAAGCACATCGAGCTTTTCAACAGTTTGCTGAAGTACAAGAGGAAGAAAACGCTTTCATATTTGACCTCAAATATGAGGAGAAATTATGAATTTCTAATTTAATTTAATTCATAATTAGAAATTATGAACACTAATTATGTGTCTAATTATGAACACAGCCAGTCTCAACTAAACCTTTTAGAAATATATGCAGTAAACCCCCTGATTTTTTTTTTTTTAAGAAATCTTAAACAATATTCCTCAAAGATTTTGCAAAGTCCATAACATAGCTAAAAATGATACTCCTTGATACGTTTTAAACCAGCTGATATGGCAATACATTAGATCACGAATACTGTCAATCACACAAAAATATATTGTGTGCTTTGGGCTCAAAACACAGACAGAAGACTTGCATTCCTATAACCACAAATGATTTCAGGTAAGAGATGTGGAAGACAAGCATAAGAAGCAGAATGAAAGTAGCTACAGAAATAGCCCAAGTTACATAAGGGAGCAGAAAAGTGAAAGACAAAAACATCTCAGGATGCAAAGAAAATAGGAGAAATAAAGGGTGCAAGGGATGAGAAAAAAAAAAAGGAAGAGATAATACTAAAAAACAGAAGATAGAGACGAAGGTTAGGGAGAAGACAAATCAAAGAATCTACAATTAAGGTGTCATAAAAAACAGTGCATATTCAAAACACGTACGCAGCCATTAAGACAAGCAGCCAGTACAATGACAGCAAGAAACAAGGAGCCAGTGCAGCAGGCCCAGAGAGCTCTCTGTCCCTCTGTCTCTCTCCAGGCCCTGGAAAACGGGTCAGAGGCTGCAGGTTTGTGACACCACRGCCAGCCTGCAGGTCACGTATTCCCGCACCTCTTCTGCACGTGGCTGAAGTTACAGCCAAGCAGAAGCAGCAGCCCCCCCATTCACAGGGGCAGCTCCACTCCGCCCTGGATGTTTGGAAGCAGTTTGGGGACTCTGGGGAAACCTGCCAACTGTCTGGTTCCCAGCTCGGAAATCCTCCACTGAGGTGGCTTGTCCGGGGCGATGCTGCCTCGCACTGCACAGGCCCTAACTTAGCACAGGTTCCCAGGAAGATCTGTCTGAGGTTTCATCCCTGCATGGACCAAATTCAGCAGAACTCTTCCAATCCCAGAGGGACAGCAAGTGATTTAAATATCTTTTTCCTCTCAACAACTAGCTGGTAAAAGAACTATCCATTTTCTACTTTCTTCCTGTCACTCAGTATCCAATCTGACATAAGGCAGAACCTTTTACCCTTCCTCAAAAACCAACTGGAAATAAACCTAACTGCACCACCCATCACGATACTTGCCAACTTCCTCAGTGCATTTCCTTCTTTTTTATTCCTGTGTCTCCCAGTAAGCTAGCCTTCAAAATACCTTCAGTTAAAAATCAAGATAAGGCTAAGGAAACAGCTCAGCCACAGTTAATATTTCTCTTTATTATAAGAACTAAGTCTTTAGACTAAAAATTGAGTGTTGTATTCAATTTAGCCTCTCCAGGTTAATAATCAGGATGTGAAGAGAATGAGAACAAACAGATGGATACAGGAGTCCAGCTGGTCTCTTCCAGGCTACTCCATAAGGCTTGCCACCATTCCCTCTGAAAACAAGGCTATTGCACACCGCTGGGAAACAGATTTAACAAGGAGAGGTGAAAAAGGCTGCACTTCATACCAAAACACAAAGATTTCCAATCGCCTGCACACCTGCCTCAATCAACTATCCTCCTACCCCATACATGTGCATCTTCCAAAGCCTAATTCCAGCCCAGCATAAGGGCAACCCTCCCTGCTCGTATCAGCTTCCCAACTGGAAATCCGCAGGAAGGATTTCTCTGGACTATGCAGCAGATGGAGCAAGAGCTTCATGGCGAAGGGCTTCCCTCTCCTTCCTGTGTCCGCGTGGGTCTGGTGCCTGTTGCCGGAAGGGAGACATCGGAGCAGCAGCAGCCACGCTTGCTCGCTCGAGAGCGCAGCAGCGCAAGCAAGCTGGAAAGCTCTTGTAGGAACAGCCTGGCAAAGGCTCTTCCGAGACTATGTAATTAATATTTTCTACATGTGTCTCATCATACTGAGTGATTATTGTTGTTGTTCCTTCTGGAATCTGATCTTAAAGACAAAATACTATTTTAGCCTCTCAAAAAGTTAATGATATTTTCCTTGTCTTTTAAGTACTAGCAGATAGTCCATACCGTAAAAACCACAGGAAGAAAAAAAATCTGATTACTCTTGAAAGCAAACAAACAAACACTAAATAAAAACCTCAAATGCTTTTAAGAATTCTATTACCTTCAATCAATAACTTCATGTAATGGGCAACAGGACTATGGGTGACCATGTTACACGTCAACTATTCATGGGAATCTACCAGAGCCCCTCTGTAAAAGCTCAGCTTAGCATTTACCAGGCTCAAGCAAATGCAGAAGTAAACTTAGGCTCTTAACACTAAGCAACAATGAATCTTAATATGCAAGACTCTCTGAATTTGAGCTGTGCCTCTGCTTATTTTAAATAATGGCAGAAATGGCTAAGAATTAGAAAGATACTTACATACATCCGCAGCCAAGCAAGCACTCTAAAAAGGAATGTCAGATATTTACCATTTTAGCACAAACATGCAGTTGCCTCCAGCACGTGCCGCAGCAGTGCGTCCGCTAAACTTAGTATCCCGGGCTCCGAGATTCCCAACCAGCGTCTTCCTCACGTGCCGGCTGACGTGGCAAGGGAATGTCTCTCCACAAAGGACATGACAAAACTGCAGGCCCTTTCCAAGGGATCCTTGCGAAACTCGGGATTGCTCTCAACTGTTACCTGAGGGAAGAAACACTGCAGCTCTGCTGGGGGAGGTAGAGACCTACCAGTGAGGAAAACATGGTCTGACCAGCCCAGTACTTAAAGCTGTAACAACCATTTCCATTAATAATTTCAAAAACAAAACCAGCTCCCCCCGACACACACCTGGAGCAAAACCGTTCTTCACTCTGTTCAGCTTTAAAACACAGATAATTCCTCCATGGGATATTACTTGAAGGATAAACAAGAGAGACAACCGTGCAGCTTTAGCAGAGTTTTGTATTGATCTCGGTTACGTCATTAAAAGAGCAAAACTGGAAAAGGTCCCAGAAAGAGCGAGAAGCATAAGGAAGTTGGCAACAACGACCCAAACTCAAGCATGAAAGTACTTTAGTAAGCAAAATGGGGAGGAAAAACAAGGAGGGGGGCATAGAGGTGAAAAAACAGGAAGCTACAGGTATGCAGTGGCCAGCAACTAAACGAATTTGGGCGAACAAAAGGTCAGAAAGGCGGATGTTGCAAAGCAAGTAGCAATAGAGCTGCTGTTACAAACTACCACCAGGTTTAAAATGCAATTCATAAAATATTTGAGGGATTAAGTAAGAGAAATGATCCATGGGATCAAACAGGTTAAAAGACTCTTCCACTCTGGGGGAAAAAAAAAAAAAAAAAAAAGAAAAAAAAAAGACGGCTGCTTAAATACAAGTAAAAGAGTATTTTACTTGATTTTTATTTTACTTTCTCCATGGGCGAGGCTGGTGGCAGGTGCTGAGGGCACCCAATGGGGCCGGGAAGGCGGCRGGCGCCTCCGGCCCCACAGGTTTTTCCAGGAGGTCGGCCCAGGGAAGGAGCCCTTGCAGGGAGCTCGGAAGGGCCTGGCCCAGGAGCAGGCTCATCTGCTCCCTGCAACCGCAACCAGCTAATAACAGATAACRATCTGGCCTGGCTCTGTCTTTGCTTGAAACTTTAAAGCTACCGAGCGCTGCCATTACTTAATAACAGAGAAACGATTAGGCTTTGTCACCGGGAGCGCTCTCATTACCTGCTCTTGAGGAAGGTCGCCACAGGCTACCCAGCAGCTCTATATACTCACCCATAGGAACGTTCATATATTCCCAAGGGCTTTCATCAGAGATGAAGATGAGTTCTGTCTTTCTCAGGCTAGACATATTACATCTGTATTTGTTTAAAATATAGTGCTGCAGCAACACCAGGCAAAACTCCTTTTTGGCTAGCTTTTTAATTTAATTTGTTAAAACATACCATATTTTTAAGTCTGGATATTATTTTCTTCTTTAATTAAGAGCTCTTATTTTGTTACTACAAGCCAGATGCTTAAATATAAAACCGGATCATCACAGTATTTATCATCAACACACCATTAAAGTCATGCAGACCAGTGTCTACCTTGTTCAGAAGTTATGTAGTTAAGGGCAGTCAAGGAAGTTTATGGATCCTTCCCTGAGAAATCATTAGGACTATAGGGATAGTTTAGAGGGTAATCAAAATCTAAAGACTGTTTTATTGCCTAGAACTTACTGTAACCAAATATTCCTCTTCCTCCTGTATTACCGTCCTTCGAAGTGCAATGTTAAGCACAGTACAGAACACACGGATGTGAAGAAAAATATCCTCTTTTTTGCAAAACATACCAGATTATTGTGAAAGCAGGTTTCTATAACATCCCTTACGTTTTCACAAAACGTCACGCACATGAAATACTTCTGCACACAGTGTGTCTGGAGTCATTGGCACAGAGCACTAAGCTTCAAACAGCCTAGGAGAAGCCTTTACGAAAGCCACCCTGAGCACGAGCCCTMTGGGTGCTGAGCAAGGGGAGCAGAGGCCACCTTCCCCTGTGCCATCCCTGAGGTGTCCCAGAGGAAAGAGAACGCACCAGAGGGACTGTCTGCTGCTAGACCAGCACACGGCAAAACAGAGCGTGAAAACTTGCRAACACACAGGGCGCTTGTTCCAACCGAGCAGCCAACCTGCGCCCCAAACATTTAAGTGAACACAGGAGAACAGCACAGGGACCTGGCACGCTGCAGAGAGAGGCAGAGCAAACGTGAGCCTTTTGCTGGCGCAAGCACCTCTGCTGATGGCTCATGGCAGCCTCAACCTCGGCCCTGCTCCCTGCTTTAAAAGTTAGTGGTAGCCTGGCTGAATGCAACTGCAGCAGCCCTTCGCTGTGAATGTGARCACATGGCCCTCAGCATAAGTCAGGGTTTTATTTGAAAGCATACATGAAGAAATCCCTGTCAAAGYGCTTATCAGAAGGGGAAAAAAGTTTTTTTCTGCCATCTTACTTCAGAATTTATGTTAAGCGCAATACTTTCCAATGCTTCCACCTTAGACTATTTTAACATGGTAGTTATTGCATGTTTGGTCACTATAAAGCACTTAAAATAGCACAGGGAAACCTATTTTAAGAATAACGTCTGTTTTCTAAAACAAACAAAACCCAATGAACTAGGATGCCCACCAGAGAACTCTGCCTAAGCTGCGTCATCTTGGACAGCTATAAAGTGTCAAACTGACCTTGAGATCTCAGCAATTCTTTGAATATGCATTTTGCAAATTAGTCGGAGGAGGAGAAAAAAAAAGAAATATTTTTTAGCTGAAACACTGACTTCCCAATTCAAAGCTCATAACTTTGCAGCAAGCTAACAGAATACAAGAAACATTAATTTACAAACCGAAAAAACAGGACCAGCGTTAACAATTAACCAGGCCAAGCAGTGGATGTGGAGAAAGAATGAGCTTATTATTAAAGCTCATATTCAGTTCCATTATGCTCACTACATCGAAGCATATAAAAGTTTCAGAGAAACTTTCCTACTTTCCCAATTATTTTTGAAAATACTAAACTCATAAGATTTTTTTTGATTTGTCACTAACTAGAGGGAAGGAAAGACTGAAAATTTCAAAAATCTTTTTGATGTCTTTGCTCTTGACAAAAAAAAAAAAGAAAAAAAGAAAGAAAACACACACACAAATACGATTCTGAAGTTCCAGATGGATTTCTTTTAATAAAGGCACAAAAGGCCTGCATTGTGTTTCCAACAACAGAAAAATAATAGATCATGTCATGACTACGCTACAAATAAGTCAAGTTTGAAACACATCACTGTCTGCAATCTAAAATGATATATTTAACCTCAAGAGCAGAACAGAGCATGAATACATGTGTATATAAATRCATATGTAAATTGGAGATACTAAAACATAATTCCTGAACATCAATGGTAGAATTTTGATAGATTGCTTTCTCTCTCATACCATTTAACATGTGAAAGCTTTTTTCTACCGCTAAAAAGCTGTTGCTATGTCAATCTGTAAGAACCCACTTTTTGCCCACATCCACAAAAATATGAAGGGCTGCTTTTCTGAGGAATATTTGCACGGGGCGGGGGAGGGAATCCCTCTCACCGCAAACACTTTCACCACAGATTTGTAGCTGCATATTAATGCTCACATCATCTCTGCCCAATTTGCATAATAGTTGCTCAATGAATCTGTACTAATTGAAAAGTGTTTCTGAAGTCCTCTCTCAAGGCATCGCCAGGATACTAAGGCTACATCTRTAGCAGATCCTGAGAACAAGAACAGAAAACCCCAAAAGTGCAAATATGAGTGATCAATCAAGACTGTAATTGTACAAAAACTTCAGTATTTGCACTAAAAAGAACGTTTTTTTCCTCCTTGGTGATTAAACTATAGATGCAAGTTCTACAACAGGAACTGTGAAGGAAAAGGAAAACATTGCATTTATAGTAGAAATATTAATCTTGAARTGTAATGGAGTGCCTGGGAAAAGAAATTCCTGCCTTTACTGATGATCAAAACATTTTAAGTGCAGAGATAGAAAATGAAAAATAAAATTAAAATTCTACAACATACACAGCAAGTCTGCCTGATCAGACAAATACGGTGGTAGAGACCCAACAATAAGCTGCTTACAGGCAGAGCAACCACCTTGTTCTAGTTAAACATTCAACTTAATTGATCATGGAAGCACATTTTTCAGAATGCCAAATTTAATGCTTCGTTCACCGACAAGCCTCAAGAAAAAGTATGAAATGAAATAAGTACAATAAAACTGCATTAACTCTTCCTAAGCTCTAACAATTATTTTACAACGCCTAAAAAGAACACTGAAATATTAAGCTATCCTTTTTTTTTTTTTTTTGCTCTAAAACCTTTTCTTTGCATAGTAAAAAAGAAATATTGCATATAAACAGCTGTCTTGCAGGCAATTAAAACATGGAATTACTAAAAACAAACAAAATAACAGAAAGATGAAAAGAAACAAAAGGAAACAAAACATCTGGCCCCCAATTACTTAAGTTGCACAGGGATGATGAAATTCAAAATGGGTATCACACTTCACAGTAGCATGAACACCGCTCTTTCCTCCGCGCATTACGCTCCAACTAAACATATGTTTCCCCCCACATCATAGGGGCTCAGCCAAGACCTGAAGGAGAGTTTAAAAAGAACAAAAACTCCCACGGAGACACACAAACCTTTAAAGTAAGATTAGAATATACCCTGTTCTTACCATTCAAACAAACACACAGCTTAGTAGTTGCGGAAAACATTCTTTCATGGAAAAACATGGGCAAATTCCACTTTGCTAAGCCCAGCACTGGTGGATAAGAAACAGAGAGCTCTCCCCTCGGACCCCTAGGGCTTGGAAACTAGGCTATTCTTCTGCTCAAGGCACTGGAAGAAGGAATTCTTGTCAGATACTTTCTCCCACGCCCCCTCTGTCCAAATCAAAACCATGTGTTTTTGTTGTGCAAAAGCAAACTCAGGCAATAAATAAACAAATAAATAAATCCTGGTATAATCATTTTTGCCCCAGCACAACTACTCTGCGCCATCCTGGCATCTCTGGCCCTGCTCACCTCGTTGCCCTCTAAGATGCACCTCTGCCAGTCTCCATCAGTTACCTTAACCCACAGCTGCTCTCAGCTCCCTTTGGAGACATCACCCTGTCCTCCCTAGTTTCCAGCTCTGTCTGCACACACACACGTGCAAAATCCAGCATAATTCTCCATATGATAATGAATCAAATCACACCACCAGTCACTGCAGTATCTTGCCTTAAAGTCCTGCCGTGCYGTGGCATCTCTTACCGACCCGCACAAGGCACTGGCTGCATAAAACAGATGACCTTGCTGCCTTTCTCCTCAGCTCTGTGCAGCGGCCCCTTGTCATCCCAGCACCCCATCTCACCCACCACACACGTGACAGATCTCCGGGGCACAACTCAGCAACTTCTTCGTGTCAGTACCTAACACAAATATACCTTAAACCCCAGCTGGACAGCGCAACACTTATAAGTATTAGTGGCATCCCCAAAGGGTTAGGTGATATTTACTACAGAATTCAAAACAGTTTCTCTCACACTGGACTGAGATCCTCATGTCAGAAAAAAACCCTAAGCTATAGCACTCTTGTATTTTTATTAYTCTCAATAAAGCAAATTGTATACAAGCTACCACCACATCTCCATGCATTTTCTGTTATGTAGAAAGATTTAAGGGAATGTAACACCAGTATATATTTCATTGCCTTAAATCAAGAAGGCCAATTCCCATTTAAATCACATGATATAGGRCAGTGTGAGGGGGAAAAACATAAAAGCCCCTCTCTCCTCAGTTGATACCAGCTCATTGGAAACGGAAGAGCTGCTAGATCAAAGCTCTCTGTCGCTGCCCCCTCCTCCTCCTCCAGCCTTGCCAGAGGGAGGAAGCTCCGTTCACCCAAACTAACCCTGCTCGCATATGTTTCAACAACCTGAAACATTATCCAGGCTGCCCACGTACAAGGTATCAAGAGGAAGTTGTAAACAGAGTCACATACACAAAGGCAAAACACAGGGAAACCTGTATTTTCAATACTACTCTTGCCCTTCACTCAAAAAAAAAAAAAAAAAAAAAACTGATAATAAGCATCTAAATAGTCTTTACTGCCTCCACCCACTAATTTCCTAAGCTTATCCAATGAACTATTCAATAGCAGTAATAATGCTTGACAGTCTTTTTATATCTTGTTGCCTTAAAAACAGCTTTAGTGAAAGAGAAATAAAACCTCCCATAGAAAACACTTATGGGCATATGATTTGGAGAGGCGAAACACAGCAGTGGGAGATGTAGAGAACAGCAAGAAGAAGAAGAATCTGGCGCTGAACCGACGACGGTTTCACAACCATCTCTGGTCCCCAGCACCTTTCACCAGGGCCCTGATGAGAACTCGTCACAGGCCACCTCCCGCGTGGAGCTGTCCCTCACGGGCTAGTTTCAAAGGGCACCAAGGCATAAAAGGCATGAAGAATTATGGAAATATGCAAGTTTTCCACACATCCTGCCAGGAGCTCCCATAATTCCTCAAGGAATGTATATTCTTATGACAGGTGCTATATCCACATTTCTTTTTCTTTTTTTTTTTCCCCCAAATGACAGAACACATGCTCACATACTCACCGAGAAGGGYGCACAACAATTTTTTTTTTCCTTTAGTAATAAATAAAGGAATAAATAGAAGTGGTGCAAGCAGCGGCCGAGAGGCTGGGCGGGCGGCACAGGGAGCTCCCGGCAGCCCCTTCCGCAGGATCCCGCGGGACTGGAGCGGCGGCCTCCCCAAGGGCGCTCCGCTCCCAAACCCAGCGCACATCCCGCCACAAACAGCACCGGAATGACTCCGTGCGGATCTGGGAACGCATTACCGCTGCAAGGCTTTTTGCCGTTTATCTGACTGGAGGATTATGCTCATTAGTATTAGGTTACAGGCTTACACCAAGACTTCCAGAAGCAAATGTGCCATTTTGAGTACTTTGATACCCTGYGCAAATCTGATTTTTGGAAAGCCGATACCCAACGCCTCCTCTGAAAGAAAGGACAAAAACAATCCCTACCTGTCTGTTGTTGTCCCAACAGAGCACTCAGCGCAAYGCTCTCCACAGGAACTACCAGCACTTTAATTGAAGTTTTTGCTCTACAGAAGCTGATGACGCGTCCGAAATTACTCCCGTTTGCACCTGCCGAGCCCCGTGCGCAGCATGGCTGGATCTCCTCGAACACCTTCCTTATCTCCTCCTGTCATCTAGGCCTGCTCTGCATTCCTGCGCGCTGGAAATGGAGCCCGGGCGCTCACGCTGCCGCGCGGACCCCGCTGTTCCGTGAAGCCGGGGGCCCTCGGCCCCTCAGCCGCTTCCCGCTCCCTCAGCGGCGCGGGGCCCGCGGGGCCGGCCCAGGCGCCTCCCCTCGCGCCCGCACCCACGGGCGCCCCACGGGCCGGGACGCGCCCGAGCGAGCCGCCGCGTGAGCGTTTCACGCGTTCGGCCGCGCTAGCTCCCTCCCGGCCCGCGCTTGCCCCTTCCCGCGCGGCCTCAGCCGCAGGCCCTCGCCGAGGCGGCGCCGGGCGCGGGGCAGGGCCGGGCCGCCTCCCGCTCCGTCTCGGGCGCACAAAGGCGGCGCCGGGGCCCGGCAGACAAAGCGCGGCCTGGGCGGCGGGCGGAGGCCGCGCCGGAGGCCGCGGGGCCCGCAGGTGCGGCCGCGGCACTCACGTTCTCGGCGTCGCGCTCGTTGACGGTGGGCAGCGGCGTGCGGGTGGACATGGTGGGGCCGCGGCGGGCGGCGCTCCTAGGCCGCGGCGGGGCGGCTGGCCGCGGCGGGACGCGGCGCCTCGT
>NW_020455799.1:250758-364044 GCF_003342845.1 Nothoprocta perdicaria
AAAAAAAAAACTCCCACCAAAAAGCAGCATTCCCGAATTTCCGGTGTGATGTTTCAACAGATTTCTCATGGCTGATGTTGTTATATACGGTGTGCAAGCAGACTAATTAATCTCCACCTGGACCGCGTGCACTGCAAGGGCTGTGTTCCCTGAAAAGCTCGGGCGGGTGCTCCTTGCGCCATGTTCCCGCCTAGGGAAGATCTGGTGTGCCCTGGAAAATGGGGAAAACAGGAGTGAGTGGCTGGGTCGGCTCCGCATGGGATTGCAGGGCTTCCTAGCTGGCCCAGGGCCTCCAAAGCCCGCTGCAAGGTGCTGCCTGCTCTGCTCACAGCGCTGCCGCTCGGCTCCTTTCCGATGGAGGGGCCTCCATCTTTCCGTGAACAAAATAACGCGGGTTTGGGTGTACACAGGGTGAACAGCCGTGGCTTAGCCAGCGTGCCAAAACAAGCCCGTGGACAAACTGGATATCAACCCAGTTCGGCTGCTTAGCTCATCAAAACGCAGGCACTTTTATCCCAAATTAGCGTTGCACGAGCTGCGCCTAGAGCTTTGCGCAGGGCCTCGTTCTGCAGCCCAGGCTCAGTCAGGCCCATCGTGGTATAGATCTGTCTGTGCTCTTGTGGTCACAGAAGAAAGCAGTGAGAACTTAAACATCTAAATGTACTTCAGTGGCACCGCTGACTAAGGGAAAGCTTAGAGAGACTTCCTGCATTAACATTTGAGTATGTTTTGGTCAGTAATTCATAAAGAAACATGTCAGTTCATCAGAAATTAAAAAAACACAGTAATTCTTGTGGTCTGAAGAGCTGCCTTGCAGTTTCTTCCGCTGTGTTTGCTGCTGCTATCAGCTGCTTCTTTCAGGCTGAGAAGGTTGCCCAGGAATAACCTAATTTTTGTTGGTCACTATTGCAGCCCCCCTTCCCCTCATGGGAGGATGCAGTGATGGTAACTGATGAGCGGCGTGGAGAAGAAAGTGGCCACAGAGATGGTCCCACAGCCCCTGGCCTGCGCAATGGGCTGAGTGCAGAAATACCCTGTCAGGAGGATATTCCAACCTGTCAGAGACCTGCAGTAAAACAGACAGAAAGTTATTGCTGCTTCAAGCAACATGAACTGCCCTTCGTGCCGCGCATGAGTCAYGGAGCCAGCCGCTGCGGCTGTGCAGGGGTTCGAACGGCACCGCCTGGAAGGAAGGCTGTAGTTTGGGAAAGGTGGGGAGCAAACAGGAGTGTTTCTCCAGGGATCTGTTTTGTGAGGTTGGGGGAAGCCTTGACTTCTTACGTCAGAAGCAAAAGGGACAGACTTATGTAAATAGAGAAAGAATAGGTTTGGATCACGGAGGCAATAGTTTTGGATCACAGAGGCAATCTCAACTTTTACCCTGAGCTCTGAGAAATTCGTGCAGGCCCCYGCTTGAGGCTGGGTGCATGCCCAGTGTGTTTTGTTAATGCCTGGCCGGCTGTTCAGGCAAGGAGAAAAGATGCAGCATGCCAGACTTGAGCTCTTACACCACCGTTGTTTCAAAATGTGCTCATTCTGTGCACTTTTTTTTTTTTTTTTTGCCAGAAATGACATGCTCATTTATGACCAGCTAACTTTGTTCGGTGAGGAAACGGAGGTGTCAGTCAGCTTTGCAGGCACTGTCCCTCCCCAGGGGAGCTCCCGCAGTGACTCAGCCTCTTGGCACGCAGGCAAGAAGGCCTCACGGCTCCGTGCCCTGCGTGCAGCCGGGCCCATATGCCTCCTCCTTCCAGGAGCCAGCTGGCTGCTGCCTAAGCCCGCTTCTCTTTTTGTTTGCAGGGATGTGCTGGATGGGAGCAGCGAGCGGGGAAGCAGCAGTCACCCCCCGCTGCTGCACGCGGCCTGCTCGCCGGGGCCCTGTCCACCCACCTAGGGCAGCCAGGAACGTCCTCGTGCCAGCTCCAGCACGGGAACCATAGGGATGTCATCACCTCAGCAGTAACGGAACCAACTCCACGACTGTAGCAACAATTTCAAACGCTAACCTGCTTTTTTCCCCACAGTCTTTACATTTAATTCTCAGCTATGAAAGAGTGACATGCAGAAGTAATGCAAGGGAAAAAACAAAAAGACCATTTGGACGTGAACAAAACAGAGCAAAACCTCGCTCTATATTGCCTTTCATAAGGCCAGGGTATCTATAACATTGTGAAAAATAAAATGAAAGAACTGGCAGTTATGTGAGGAATAATATACCTCCAGATGCATGTAATAAGACTGCAATAGCATTAAGGATTTCTGACATCCTTATAAACTAGCAAAACAGAGCTCAGTGGATTTTTTAATTTCATGAGAGATACAAGACGGAATTATGTATTACGTAGACTTTGTGAATATGTTATTAGTTATAGATAAGATTCTGATGCTACCATAAGAATCATTACCAAGTATGGTCTTGATGAAGGATTAAACAAAGAAATAGGACTTTCCCAAAATACTTRCTGTATGCCTCCAAGCAAATAAGCATTTTTAAAGCAGTTTAATAAGAAAGGCATATCTCCTGTGAACATTTTTTCTTGTACATACAAAATTCTACATTCATRTAACAGGGCAGAATTTGCCTCAGGGTCAATTGCACTGAAATCTGTCCCTAAATGTAGTTAAGTTTGTGTCTTTTCAATGTCAYTTAATGTTTTTATAGCAATTTCCCTACCCTTGTAGGGAACTGCTGTAAGCAGTCAACATAAGAACTTCACGTCAGAATGGCAAAGAAGCGAATTTGTCACTGGTCATTTGGTCTCTGTAAGGATTATAAGGCAAACATAAAATACCTTTGTAGTTACAGAGCTTTCTTGCACTGGCAAATCCCCAAAGCCTCTAAAAAGCCTTTGGTAAGTCAGTAAGTCTGTTTCACAGAAGGTAGATCACCTGAGGAATAGGAGCTGGGGGCAGGCTTAAGTTATTTTGCTTGCCACAAGCCTAAAAAACCTGTAAAGCAGCTGGGATTACAGGAGGTTCCCTGTGCCATGGGCATGCCTCTGGGAGCCTGAAAAATAGAAGGATAATTAGCCCTACATCACTGAAGATGGCTCTTGACGATCATAGCTAAAAAATGCTAGTTTCCGTTGTTTCCTTCAGCTTTGATATCTGAACTTTCTGTTGATGCCTCTGGTCTCTGCAGCCATACCCAACTTCTTCCCACATCTAAACAGTTTCAGAAAGGAAACCAGCAAGCCATCATAGCACCCAGTTACAACCACAAAGAAACTTGGGGCAACTGCATGACTTTCAGCACTTGTATCATTCACTGCTGTCTATTTTGGCTGCTGTGGCTTTCAGTAGTGGTTTCAAACTTACATCTTAAAAATTTCAGTTTTTTTTTTCTTTCTTTCCTTCATGTAGCCTGAGTTTAGATTAAGTATCTAAGTGGAGCAGGTAAGGTTCAAATCATATTCATGCACTGATGCTGTTGATATTTTGATGCTCATTACCTTTAAATACTAACATTGTTAATATATATATATATATAACATTTATCAGACTGATAAAAGTGAAAATATGTATTGAGATAGCATGATGTGTTCAATATGTCTGCAATGTAATGCTGTGAGTGCAACTTTAGGAAGAAATCAAMCTTTTATAGTGAGTACTCACACAGTTCCCATCCCAATCACACCTGAGCATTACAACACAACACAGAACATGCTACCACATCAGTGCTGCCAACTGGGGACATTTCCAGTTGTACAACTGTAGAACCATGGGATGAGGGACTAAACAGACTGTTAGCACATGTTGGAAGCCTATGCAAAGAAGAGAACAGATTCACTGTCTCCTGGGTCCTTTGGTTACAGATTTAAAACCAGACTTAGATAATCCCCCGAGATAGGGGTAAGGTGGTGGAGTGTCTACAACAAGGCCTCACAATCTGCTGTTGGTCTTCAGGGGGCCATCAGGGAGCAGCTGTGGGGGGAGAGTTGGGAAAGGCAATTAACCTAAGTGGTCGCAGATGTTCCTGCTCTGCATCTGCCCTCTGCAGACTTCCCTGGTGTGGTTTCTGGGGAAACCAAAACTGCAAAAWGAAGCTGCTGCCTCTAGGAGGAACTGATTTTTTCCTGAAGATGTGTCCTACAGGAGAGCAATGGGAGCTTGCTGGTGCAGAAAGGTGTGAGATCGCCCTGCAGAAGTAGTGTACATTCAGATCCAAACTAGAACAGCTTTTTGACTGAGGAATGACTTGGTATGAGCTAATCCAAGAAGAGATTCTGTAACAGGATCTTTACAAGGACCCCACATAATCCTCAATTTCCTCTTAGCCATTTTCAAGTGACCAAGGAAAGGGCCATAAATGAAGATGAAAGATGATTTTAAGACTAGTTCTTGCCCTAGCGTTTGAACTAATCTCTAGGTTGTGACATTTAAGTGTATGTGTGTTTGTGATTGAGTGAATTTATTTATGTACTTATTTTGACCAACTTTTATAATAATTGATGAAGATACTTCATTGACTAGGCTTGGCCCCCCCTTTTTTTTTTTTTACTGAGTCATTCAACAATTTTATAGAGCTAAAATGACCTAGGATGTTGGGATTTTTTTTTCCATTCCCCCAAAAAGCAGTCTGCCTTTTTGTTTTCTGCTGACTGCATTAAATTGGCAGAATAGTCTCAAAGATAATTGACAAAATAACAGGATAGAATAAAAACCTGGAAGAAAAGATCTGACACAGGCATTCTTGGACTTTATAACAGTTAAACCACAATGGTCTGTTCGAATGCAAGAGTTATTCCCACAGGAGAAAGTGAATTTTATCCCATCCAGAATTTGTATGTGAAACAAAACAGCAAACAACTGTTTACTCTAATGATTTTTACATGTTTACATGTTTTACAGCAGACTGAAGGCTAAACTAAAATCCATTCAGCCTTCTCTGAGGTTATCAGGGGCAAAGAAAGGCTATCAGACTTCCTGTAAGAGCAGCTGAGCTGCAGCTGCTAATGACCTTGAATATAATAGCTCCAGTGATGAATTTAGAAGAAGAAGGATTCCAGAGGAGTCCTCTAAAGAGCTCACGGKGTTTAGCAAAGAAACATGCTAGTGGCCTAAATCTTCTTGTTGATGAATATTTTAAGGCCTTATCCTGTATATTCTCTGGCTGAGTAAGCATCGCGTTAAAAATCAAGAAGTCTGCATGAGTATCGCTTCCTGAATTCAGACCCATCTTAGCAAGGCAGCTATGTCTCTACTTTCTTTCAGAAGCACCAAACTGCTGTTTTGACTGGAGAGTATAGAGAGGCTCTTTTAGTGTGGTTGTTAGCTCTGGGAGAACGCAGGCTGTGCCGAAACCACAGCTGCCTGCGTTGCCTTTCACAAGCAGTTTTGCCTTCACAGGAGCGCTGAGTGCTCTTTGCTTCACTCTGCCCTCGGCTTCCAGAGGAAAATGTGGCCATGTCCCACCTCGCAGGGAGCTGTAGCATCTCTTCTGCTTGTATTTGGCTCTGATTCTTTACCGGATTAAATAGTTTACTGCCATCCTAAAAAGGTGCAAGACTATCAAACCCAAAAGATAGGCAGTAGYGGTGACTCTGCATAGACCAGATGAATAAATGAAATAGGACACCGAAGAGTTGGGATGAGCGAGAAACATGGGCCTTATGCTAAATCACCTCGCCTTCCCTGGGCTCTAACAACTGACCGCACACAGCTGACCTCAGCCTGTAACTAATAGCAAAAAAGCTTCATCTTCACAAAAGCTTTCACATTTTGTGAAGGGAGGGTACGTGGGAATAAATACGAGGAAAGAAGCACGTTGTCAGATTTTACTTTTTGTTAGTCAGAGAAGCGAGAAACAATGTCAACAAAATTTCCACAATGAGCTAAATATAAACCATCCGATTTATTTTTAGGTGCACCAAGTATCCAGTAACAGTTAGGCTTTATGGCATGTAGGAATAGGATCCAGATTGTGATTTGGTTATACTGCTGGAAGTGCTCCCTTGACCTAAAAGATACTTAATGTTTTCACCAAAGTAATTTGGTCAGAATTTGGCCATTGATCTGTTGTTGTTTGATGTGGTGCATTTACACATGCATTCAAATGGAAAAAAAATAATTAAAAAAAAAAGATGTGATGTGCTGCTTTTTATATCTAGGTCTCTATTCAAATCTGTCAGGACTTAACCAAGGCCAGTCATTACTGTCTGCCACTTGGTATGCTTCTGCTGCTAAAACAATTTAAACCTAGTAAAAATGCACTATGCCAATGACTGCATGAATGGAAGAAAGAGCCATTCCTTATTCTGGAATACCCTACTCGGAACGCAGCTAAGCCATGTTGGTAATGGTCATGTAAAATGAATTAAGAGCATATAGCTAAAATGCTGTAAAGCCCAATGTCTTTCATGAGCACCAAAACACTTACTAAAATATAAGACTAAGTTTAATAAACTAATGAATCACTTTACATAATAGTTCCTTTTTAGAGAGATCTGATATGCTTCCAATATCACATATGAAGTATGGGAGAAAAGATCTCACTGGAGTACCAAAATATTTTCCAGTAAGGTTTTCAAATCCAACTTTAAAAACACCAAGTTTATTTCAGTAGCAAATAAAGGTATGAAATTTCTTTCAGGTTAGGTTTGTGTCTGAAGCCTAGCTTTTGGCATAGTTTTGCCAGTTGCTAATTGCATTGCTGCAATTGCTAAYCTACATTGCTAATATTTGCCCCACAGTAGTACATTAAAATCCACCAGACCAAATATCAAGGCCTTCCAGTCATTTTTTATTGAGATTTTACTGGAAACAAAACTCACGGTGGTTCARATCCTGATGGATGAGAAGCAGCTGGGCAGACACTCTTACCCTTGCCTCTGGTTTTCGCAGCAGTTGCTGCTGAGCAAGGTCTAGGTGCTGGTCTCTGCTCCCATRTCAAGGCTGCTGGCATTAACAAGTGGGAGGAATACTGAGCTCCAGCAAGGCCAGGCTTGAGGAGCTGCTCCTTTTCTCTTTCACACAGATGGGAGTGGTCACAACGCCCTTTCCTGCCTGATCAGTCTCAACAGATCCTTGCACAACTCAGGCCGTATTAAGCTTTTTGTTTTGATGAAATATGTACATTAAACTGGAATCAGTGCAAATCAACCGCACATTTGTACAAGTGTTTTTTCTTTCGCTAATTTTCATTTCCGGTTAACTGGTCATTTTACTTACTTTTAAAGCAAACACTCTTGAGATTGGATCCTGCTCCCAGTGAGGCTCATGAAGGAGTTCCCAAGGCCGGAATCCCTTGGGCTGTAAGCCAGATCCTCTTTGCTGACCCTACTGAATCTATACTGGTATATACCAGCAGACAGGCTGGTCCCCGTCATTTTCAGTGCAGACAGGATCAAGTCCTCAGTGTGACTCACTTTATATGCCAAACTAAACATTGCTGCTCATAGTAATACCAGAATAGAGCTAGGTTCCACTCTCATTTGTAACTGTGTTACTAATTATGAGTGCTACTTATTTTTTTATAGCACTGTATTGTTTTGATATTCTGAGAGAGATCGGGAGCCTGGTATTTAAGGCTCCACTCAAATGAGAGCCTTGATGCCACAGTGWGCTCTGCGCTGAAGGCCCATGCGTATATCACAGACTCACAGAATGGTTAAGGTTGGAAGGGACCTCTAGAGATCATGTGGTCCCACTCCCTGCTCCAGCAGGGACACTCAGAGCACGGGGCACAGGGCGACATCCAGGCGGGTTTTGAAGACCTCCAGAGAAGGAGACTCCACAGCCCCACTGGGCAGCCTGTGCCAGGGCAGTGCAACAAACGAGCATRGTAAAAAGTAGGGGAGATTTTAAGACAAAGGGAAAAGCCAAAGAAATGATTATCCAGCTTAGGCAAGATGGTCCAACAAAAGTGACTCATGTTTAACAACCATGTGCTCACCGTGGAGTCATTTGCTGGGACCTGCAATAAGTAAGCCACTAATGAATGGTTAGAAAAATGTATTGATTGGTCCCTATCCTGGATTCAAAACGATGCCATCAAGGAATATAAGAATTCCTTAACTAGATGAGTGGGAAGCTAATCCTCTCTTCCCATGGCATCTGATCATCTTTCTTGTAATGTCCCCATACTTGTTGCAATTGAAAAGATGTGGAGCRGTCTCACAGCAACAGGCAGTCTCCAACATGGCAGGTCCAGGACTGCTCTCTACCTTCTGCTATCACAGGTCTCTATTCCTGTCCCTATCTCTAGCATTAACTCTTCCAGGCTTCTCTATCCCATCCCATCTTCACCTTTGCTTATAGCTTTTCTGCAGCAGGACCAAGCTGTATCTCATCTCTCTTTCCTCTATTCTCAGCCTCAAAATAGAAAGTACAGGAGAAAACACTGGAACTGATAACTGGGGGAAAGGAGAGAGCTGATGCTTTTAGCGAAGTGGGAAATAAACTTTTACTCTTCCTATCCTTTCTGCATTTCCMTGATCTTCCCAGTTCCTCCTCCCCTCAAACATGCTCAGTACCACTGCAATATTCACTTTTACTGATGTACCTTGAGAGTCTTGGAAAGTCTTACAACTGTTAGACTAATTGAAGCATGGTGAGAATAAATGAAGAAATATAGAGAGAAAATCTACAGTAGGCCAAGAACCAAAAACAGAGCTTCTAAAATGCAGTCTAGCAACTAGGAGTTTCTTTTTGTGGAACACTTTTTTTTTTTTTCTGTGTGTTAACTCAGGCTGTCTTTTCTCCTTCTCCTCATATGTATGGGTCTTGGGTTCAATAAGAGTATATTTTCACTTTTCCTGACAATGTGAATCAATAGAATTTCACTTGCAAGCATACCTATGCAGCAAGGAAATTTTGCAAATACCAGTGCAGAATGTCCCTGCAGTTCATTAGGTAAGTTGCAGGGCACGATTTTCAAGAAGCCTTCTTGTGGATTTGAGAGTTATGCAAGCAGAGAGGAGAAACAACACCGGGTGACAAGCCAGACCAAACTACAGACAGCTGATATTCTAAGTAGCAGTGCTAATGCACACTCCGTGAGCAAAGCATTGGCTGAAATGTGTCCATATTAATTATTTATCAAAAAATAACAAGCTCCAAAGACCAGATCTTATAAAAGGAGGAACAGGGCTGATTCCTGCACCTTAGCAAGAGGAATATGTCTTGAGGCCTGTGTTTATGAAACTACAAATTTGTTCTTTGATCCCTTACCAGTAATAAGATTGAAGGAATGCAATCTTTGCTGTTAATATTTTGCTTAATGCTGGTCGTGGGAAGGGTCATTAGTGTGTATTACTAYCTTGTCACTCTCAAGGGACATATCATATGTATTAAATAACATGAATCAATATATGAATATAAAGCCTTCCCAATCACAAAATTGAATTCTAACATCTCCCCTTCCCTTTCCTTTTGATTATTTCCCTCCAGCAAATTCCTAGTGAACCTAAGGCTGAGAGTGGTAGAATTTTGTACAGAGATAATGAAGATAATGAGRCAGTCATGAGCCAACCTTTCTTATAATGATTCAAACATATAAGTCTCCAGGATTCAAGCATGTAAATTGCCAGAAAACTTACATGTGAAATAAGCACCAAAGTGCTTTGTAATGTGTCAGCATCTTTACCTAGGAAACAAACTATTTTTTTTTGGACAAAAGAGATTATTTGGTGAATTAAACTGCTTCTTTCTACAAGTCTTGAAAATAATATTTGCCCTTTATATAAGTGATTTGATTTATATGAGTCTTTAAACTATGTTTATGGAATTATTTTATTAAATACTTCAGAAACATTTGTAATCCTGTACATAAATCCTTGCAGTGAAAGGTGATTTTTATCTTGCAGAATTAACATTGAGAGCATTTTAAAGGTGTACRTGTTAATAGTGCCACATGTTAAAAACAGTCCCCAATTCCAGTTAAAGAGTAACATCGTGTTGGATTCTTGTAAAGTTAAAGCAATGTGCATAATTTTATATATGTAAATGAGCATGTTTAAATTGCTACAAACATTTGAAAATGGCTCATATTATTGGATACCTGTATCTTTATGCGTAACATACTGCATAGACATAGATACTCTATGTCCAAGGATATAGTCCAAAAATATTTCAAAGACATCCTCAATTACTAACGTTTTTGTTAGTAAGAAGGAACGTGATCGTTCATAACAATGAAGTAGTTGTTTATTTTTTCACTGCCATTTCGTCACCGGAATTAGACATTTTGGGTTACTTATTACCATGAGATAATACCTCCTGGTCTSCAGAAGCCACAAGCAAAGCACAGTGTTTCCCAATTCCCAGGAGACGTGTGTTATCTCACGGTAACACACACACGTTGCCGTGTGGCATTCTTCTTGATATAGGTAAATGGACCGTACTGTATTCAGGATACAGCTCTGTGCTTCCAGTAAGAACTCACTTGCAGTTCACTGGTTGCAAAATATTTTATCAAGCTGTAGAGCTGTAGAGAATGAAAAGTTTGTGAAGTGCTTTTGCCGCTGATATTTTAATCATATCCAGCAAAAGGGTAAGCAAAAACATATGACTCCTAAAATGGTAAAAGAATGACTTTTTGGTGAAAGTTTTTGCCTTTCCTCTTGTACATATGAGAAAGGATATCGATAATCTCATGCTACTGATGAGAGTGTATGAATAGCTGTCTTAAAACATATTGTGAATACAAAGGAAACAAATCACTGCTAAGAGTTTCCATTACGTTGCTGTCGGGGCCTGAATGTAAAAAGCCTTCCTGACTCCTATCACCRGATCATACGAAGTGCCTTCTGCAAGTACTCTCCTCCCTTTTTTACTTCTGTTTTTACTTCTCCATATCCTCAGCAAGGAGCAAACACAGCTCCGTAGGTAGCAGGTTAGAAAGATGGGTAAGTTTGGCAGCAGTCAGCCCTCTTGCATTGTGTCGGCCTCCCTCCAGGCCAGCTCTGGCTTTTTTTTCCACTCATTTGTTCACTCTGAAGCAGAGATTCTCTGTGATGCTAAGCTCTGCACAAGGAAGACGTGAGAGGAAAGTAGCAGAAGGAGGAAAGTGTAGGTGTCTCTCTGTGATCAGCCCCTAAATCCATTATTAATTTCTGGGTGCAATGTTTTTTTCTCAGTTCCTCTACTAGTGTGTCATGCCACTGCTCTCTGCTCTTCGTCTGACTTTAAATTCCACAGATCAGTTTACAATACATAGGCATGAGACGTCACAACAGTGCTAGAATAAGAAAGGACAGTGAAAGCAGCCTACTAATGATKGTACTTGGGGATTTCCTCCAGAAACTAATTTCCCTCCAGACTCCTTCAGAGAATTGTTTGCAGCCGCTGGCCATATTGCTACCAATAAGGTGATACAGCCTTTATGTACAGCCACTATTACACTTGCAAATAAGGTAATGCATACATATTATAAATACGATATCTGAAACCCAAGCCCTACTCTGTCACAGAATCATTAACTGAGGAATCTCTCTCTTCTATGAAAGGAGGGCTTGGAAGCTGTGTAATTCTCCAGAGGGAGCTCCCATATGCCATAAAAATGATCATGAACTTAGCTGTTTTCTAAATAGAGTCACAAATCATCTTTTCCTTTTTGTTAGTATAGAAAAGTCACCCTGAACAGTTTGAGATATTAACAGGTGAGTTTCTTCAGGAAAAATAAAGGAAAAAAGACATTTGAATTGGGGAGAACTAGAGAGGAGCACTTACTCAAGTACAGTTAGTTGTAATAGCAAGACCAGCTTAATAAAACAGATTGTTTAGATTGTGGTTTTCTTGTTTCTCAAATTTGTTTCTGGGACCAGGTACCCTCTGGATGTATTTTTGAAGATGACAGACACTGCTTTGATCTGTTATACCTAGAGATGAACAGGGAGGTTGGAAGTGGATTTCAAGTCATTCAGAGTTAAAGGAGGTGTTCGGGCTTGGGATTTTGGCTTGGTTTCATAGCTAGTTATATGGGCTAAAATCCTAGAAGTCAATCCTAAAATGCCTAGAAGGCAATGGCACAAATCTCATTGGTTTCAGTTGGGCAAGAATGTCCCCTCTGCTGCCTGGAGGCCTATTACAAGAAAAGAACTATGATTCAGGCCACATATAATTATGTGTCTTCTTTATTCATGGTTATAGTACACCGTATCTATCTGTTTTCYCTTACTGTATGTTTATAAAGGCTCCACTGCCTGTCTCTTCAGAGAATCCTTCTGAGCTCAAGGGCTATGAGCCTTGTATCAAAGAGATAGAAAGAAATCACTAAAAATGCATGGACTGTGATAAACTACTGATAACATTTGGGCCCTTGAGTGGAGTCACAGGACAGATCTCACTTACTTTAATTATCTATAGTACTTGAGAAGTACTGAACACTATCAGATGAAAAATGCCAAAAGTGTTTGTGAGAACAAATTGGCAGAAATTTTCTGTGCAGCTATATAATCTTCATTTTTTTATCAGCATGTCTTCCTTAAATATTCATGGCCATATATGGTATGAACTTTTTGCCTTTATTCAGGAATTTCCTTTTCAATTTCTCTTTTCCTTCAGGCAGCCTGCACTGGGACGACATGGGAAAATTCTGGAGCACGATCCAGTCCCCCACATTCATATCTGATAAACAGATGGTTCTGCGAGCCGCAAGCAGTGAAAGAATATAGAGTTTACAGAGTTTGGTGATAACTCAGATAGTTACTCCAAAACATCATATGTTACACCAATATTTTGCACAAGCTGAGTAATGTGAAATGTTCTGCCAGGGCTCCTTGGTGCGCTCCGTGCAGCTGCTATGCCGTCACTCCGCACACAAAGCCTGCACTGAGGAGCCCAGTGCTCTCACAGGCGCTCAGCTGTCCTGGGGCTGGATTGCAGCCAGAAGGTTCTTCAAACATTTTCCAGGGGGTTTATCCCAGTGTATATTGCCTGATGCACTCATATGGTTCTTGCTGAGGGGAGGCAGGTTTGCAGGGTGGTAACATCAGGTTGGTTTAGAGCCTGCTCTGAAAGTGTGAAGGGGTCCCCTCTGTAGTACTAGCGCTACATTATTTTAGATGACAACTTTGAATTTACATGGGGATATGGCATGGGGATATCACACTGCATTAATCTGCTCAAACTTCCTTTAACCTTGTGAAGTTTAAATACATCCAAGGCACAATGCTGTTTTAAAGTACTTGTGCCCACTTAGCTCTGACCTGGTTGAATGAGCTGCTTACGGGAAGACAGTCACTGGTGTGGTGCTCCATTGCCTCGCTCCGTACCTGGTGGTTTCTCCCACAGTAGGAAGATGACGGGATATCACYGTACCCTGCTCCTCTAGATGTTGGTTAGTCTGAGGTAAGGGCTGGGAGCAGCACGGCCTGCCTACTGCTGAGCACTTTGGGTGAGGTGCCCAAAGCCACCGAGGCAGCTGAGTGTGGCAGTGTGTCGTCCTGCTGCATCTGAGGGCAAGGTGATGGGGCTAACGTGATAAAGCTGAGGAAGTGCTTCAGCGGGGCATTTATTAAATGTAGCCTCACTTTTGGTGAAGTGACCAATGGAGCAGGGATGGAGACAGTCTAGTGACCCACGGGAGTGATGGTACTATGGTATAACTAAAACCTGCAGCACACACAGACGCCAAAACTCCCCTCCATTTGCCACTCCTGATCGCTACTGGCTTTAGCAAGGCAGCTCTGACAGATCAGCTGTGGAGGCTACTGTTAATGGGCATTCATGAGTCTGTGAGAAGGCTGCTGCTGTATCACTTAATAAGACATAGCAATGCATGAAAGTTCATTAGCACTGAATAAGCAATGCAGGAGTTTGATAGGAGTACTGCACTTCAAACTGTGTGCAAAAAGGACATGTTGTCCTTGCTGACRGATCATAGGTCTCTGTGTAAAAGCTTGTGTTTCTTGGCCTCTTGAGTCTGGCCTGATGTTTTTTTCACATTTATGAATGTAAGAGAAAGCTTCGAAAAGACCATGCGGAACCAGAGGTCAAGAGATCCTTTGGACATATGTAAGCCAAAGAGCGTATGCTGGCAAAGTGCCTCTGTGGTCAAGGAAACAGGATGAGGGAAGCATTATGCTCCCATTTAAAGACCAGAGAATAATTGGAGGGAAAGAATGTCGTGTCACCAAGGATGTGTGTTTGCATTTAGTCATATTTGGAATTAGCAKCCTGGAAGAATATTATGCTATTTATAAGTTATACTGCAATGAAGTTTTGCAACTGAGTTGTGTCCAAATTAATTTATTTGAGATAAATAATAAACTGCTGATGTAGGTAGTGTGTTGTTTCCTGAATAATCTTCCCATGGTGTATTGACCTTTTTTAGCTGTCTGTGTAGGTAAGTCATAAAACAAGCAGAGGGTTTAAGTTAATTGTATACAAACCAGGACCACCACTGCAAGAGTGTTAGAGGTCTGCAGCTCAAACTAGTTAAGAACCACCAGTGCAGTTAATGCATCTGTTCTCTTCCATTTTCAGCACATTGTAGGCTGTGGGAAGGTCCTCTGACCACTCCTGYGTGATGTGTCTTCTGTCGAGCACAGCAATACCTGGCAATGCAGTCACTAGCTCTGATCCCTGAAGAAGTTAATCTGTAACATTGTTCCCCTGCAATGTCTGTGTCAGGGCTCTTTCCAGGGCAATGAGCTCCATTTCAGTCCTCTGAGGATTCTCCRGGAAATGCTTTAGGGCCTTCTGTTGGGTTAGATCCAGGAGTTCCTGGAACAGATCCTTCTCTTGCTTCTTTTTCATTTTGAACTAGATGTTGGCCAGTCCTTCTGTGTGGAATACCTACTGTGCTGTGGGAGCTAGGGCATCAAAAGGGCTAAGGCAGATCAAAAGGAAAAGGTAGGGAGCTAAGATCATAGTTCCTTAATACCAGCCTCCATGCCAACTGCAACGCAATTCTTCTGCTCCCTKAACACTATCCCATCTTCAATTCACACTCTGTAGTTGTCAAGGTAATAAGAATAATCTAAATTGCTCCTGTTTACTGCTGTCTTCACATAACAAATGAGATGTTTTGGAATGTGGCAAGGTGAGGAGCAAGCAGTGCGGAGGGGCAGCGAGGTCTCATTTAAACAGAGGTCATCAGGCAGTGGGCTAGTAATTCTCTTGTGCCCCCTGGTTCTCCTTGTACAGGAGGATACTACAATGAGGAGAAGCCTCAAGAATCAGAAAGGCGGCTTTGCAAAGGCCTCATACAAGAAGCAGTGCTTCATCACAACGATGCCTTTCTTGTTGGCACTAGATTAGAAGGCTATTTTAATCCAGAAGGAGAGTTAAGCTTTGCTTTGTCACTATTATGCCAAATACATGCTATTTTTGCTTTAAGATCCCTTTTATGACATCTGTAGGTCAAAAATAGTGACTTGTATGGCCATCAGCCGCTAGTAAAATACCTTTGGTTGGACCTAATTTGAGTAATTTTTTCATGAAATTTCAATTTTACCAAAAGCTGAGTGCTTTATGGAACCATGAGCCCCCAACTTTCTCTTTTTTTTTATCTTTTTTTTTGTCTTTATTTTCTCCTGCATTTAATACAGTTGCCATATATTTTTCATTTGTTTGATGGCAAGCTAAATAGATTGATGCTGGGGAGAAGAGGAAAAGAGAGCAAGAGACAATTTGGGGAAGAGGACTACAGGAAACAAGCAGTCCAGGCTGGGGGAGGTCTTAGCAGTGCAGATATCAAAGCTTTAATATTTGAAGGCTTTGGCGAGAACTCCATTTTAAATACACTGGGGAAAAGTTTTGTGCGTAACTGTTAGAGGGAGGCTCCCGGCTCCATCTAACATGGCAGTGCAAAATAACGCATGATTTAAGATCTCTGTGAAGGCGGAGCTGCCCCGTGGAAGCCTTTTCAGCCTCAGCTGGGCGGTCGSTGTGGTTGCCTTTCATGGTAGCTTCGTTATTTCTGCTTATAGGGGACTCTTGTGCAATTTTCCGCTCTGCTGAGTTCTGCATTTTTGGCTGCCCTCACAAGGCTCCCGACTGAATCCCAATGCATACATGAGATCAAAGGAGCTTTCAGTGGGTTTTGTGCTGTTTGCTTTGCTCTCTTCAGCGCCTGCTCTGCTGTCTTGGGTGCTCTGTGAACAGACACCCACCACACTGTGCTCAGGCTCTCTGCCTGCAGTACTTGCCCAAAGTCTTTGCTTGTTCCAGCTTATTCCTGGGCACTTCTTCTGGAGGTCCCTAGCTTTGCCTTGGTGGAGTAGCCAGCACCTCATACTAATTATTCCTTATCTGACTTGAAAGTGTGCCTGCAGGGTCTGCATCCTGGAGAAGCTTCGTATGGGAAGGGCTGTGCAAATGCCCTTAAAACCTTATCTCTTAGGAAATACACACCGGCTCATAGCTGCTGCAGGGCTGCTGAGCAGAATTACTCCAAAGCCAAATAGTAGTAAACCTGCACACAGTATGGTAAGCTGAGACCCCCAATAGCCCTTTGTGAAATGCTGAGCCTCGAGTCCTCCAGCATTTAGCTAATCCCAGCCAGAGGAGCCTGCCAAGGCCCTGTCCTGSGTGCCACTTGCTGACACCTGCACAGTGCAGCGCTGTGCAGCACTGCCTGTCCTGCAGCCTCTGAGCTGCAGCCACAGCGGTGGGAAACAGAGGCATGGAGCATGTGGTTATACGTACAGAAATGCTCCAAAGCATTTGCTTTCTTTTGCTAATCTCTTCCTGACAGTAAATTTCTTATAAACTTTGCRTGACATATCTGGGGTATTGTTTGTTTTTGGTTTTATTTTTTTTCCCTCCACATTAATGTTCCGTTTACCTCTTGATTGATTTCAAACTCTAAGCCATCTCATGATAATTTAATGTGCAACATGCAGGACTGCAATAGATCATTTCCTGTGTTTGCTTGTGATGATCACTAACCATAGATTGCAATTTTACAGTCAGCACTTCTAGTAAAAGAGCCAGTAGGTCACAATTCCCAGGACCAAATACTTACATATTTACAGCAGATTGCTACTTGTTTCACAGTTAAAAAAGATACAATTTTGGTAATCTTTTGTTCTCACATCGGATATTTGCTTGAGACTCAAAGCTGCATGACCTTTGCGTGCATTTGCTGTTGCAATCCTGAAAGTAAAACTTTTGTGTATTAAAAATCACAGCTAATCTGTATACACTAAACTTCCCTTAAAATCCTCCATGCCACTTCACTGCATTAGTTACAGGAAAGCCAGCGTGGATTGGTAGCAGGGCTTCTACCAGTGTCAGCTCACCTGATTGGCAACATCAGACAATACATTGGCCTATTTTTGAGATTTGTGAAATCTGAAGTGATAGTACACAGCTATGTGCATTTTATTTTTGTTCTTACAAAAACTCTAGCAGTCATGTGATTTGCCAGAAAACTGAATGATATCAAGTTTTGGCTCTATGTCTATCTTTGTGCCTCCAGGACTGAAAGATATATTTTCCTGCAGCAGGGAAGAGCAGATAAAAAAACATGGGCACTGTCTGATAGTCCAATCTTGATAGTAGCTCTACAGCATTAGTTGTAACCAGTTGCTTCAGGAAACTATAAATCCCCTGGATTGATTTTAAAATGGGACCTATTGTGCCAAATGTCATCAGTGACACCTCAAATGAATACTTCCACTCTATCGTGACTAATACTGCTTACAATTTGGAAATGTGTTCATGACTTATTTGTTCTCCTTTGGGTTGAAAAACAAAGAAAGTCCACCCATAATGAAATCTTTCAATAAACTTCCTATAAATCAATCATGAAGAACTGCATATTTAGTCTTCCCTGTCTTGTCAGTTTTTAATTAAAAAGTTAAGAAAAGAAGTGATGACAGATATGACCAGGACAACTTCTTTAAAATGTCCAAATATATCTGAAGGTGAGAAAGCAGGACAAGTAACTGTTCCACTTATGGAATGCAAATTGAATATGACCTGCMATTGAGAGGGAAGAAAACAAACACTGAAGGGCAGATTTTTTAAAAATATCTGAAATGTACTTTCTGCCCTATTCAAGCCCTAAATGTAGCCACAGAATAAACAAGGGGACTGTTCTGGCATCATTGACTGCATCACATCAGCAATCATTCATTCATTGTGCTAACTTAGGAGGGGTGAGGGATGAGGGTTCTGGGTTTCCTTCCATATAGTCTCCTAAAACACATTTTACCATTGGGATTTTTAAATAGCAAATGTGCTGGAGGAAGGAAGTCTCTGTTATTAAGCTTTCTGTCTTTCTCTTCACCTCACCTCCTCATGGTCTTTTTAACTAACCTGTGAGAAGTATTCATGTATGTCCTACCTACAGCTCTACATACAGCCCACAGATGCTCATGCAAAACTAGTGAAGATCTAGCACTGACAGTCCAGTCAGTTCAAGAAACCATACAAGAAAAAAGGCAGTAAGTTTTGGGATGAAATCTTCTCAGACATCCTTTCAACACCCTAAAGAAGGACAGAGAAAGGACAACTTGGCTTAAATTTCTTTCAAGTCAGGTGGCCTTAAAAATAGACAGGAAACCTACTGATTTGGTGCTAGTGAAGCTTTCTCCTACTCCAGACTCATGTACTTTTCTGCTTGCTCAGGAAGGAGAGATTAAGGAACGTGGACCATTTTCACAAGAAAAGTTTCACAGGAAAAGTTCATTTTTGACTTAAAATATAAATGTGTTTTTACATTTAATTCACTTATTCAACACAGGATTTTCTAAGATGTAGGGACTTACTAAGGATTGTAGAAGTCTTTTCAAAGGGCTCTTCTTTCTACATTATCAAGTAGTTTAGGCCAGCAACTTCAGGATTCCCTACTGGTTTTGTTTTTGTTTTGTTTATGTCAAGAGACACTTCATACAGCTTAATGTGAATGTTATTATTTTTACTTTTGCATTAATAATTCAAAGCAAAATGAAAGTCTTAAGAAAATGCCATGAATCTGTCTGACTGTTTTTTTATCCTGGAGATTAAAGTAACTGAAGGGAAAGGAACAAAAAAAAAAGACCAGTTTTCACAACCTTTTTTTTTTTTTATCACAGCCTATCATATAGGTTTTGGTTTGTCATTTTTTATGATATTTCACCTTAATTGTCAGGTAGAGCTCAGTTCTACACTGGGAACCAGCAGTACTGACTACTGCAGTTATGTGGTGTTTCATTCACTGAATCCTGTTTTCCTTGCATTCTGAGCACACAAGACAGATCTTATTTTGCTTATTCTTTCATTATAKAAAGCTACTTTGCTAGTTTGCAGATGAAAGCAGTGACTGATGCTTGGTGCACCAAATATATATATAGTGAATGTATGTGTGGTATCTTACTTGCATATAAGCACATGACAGAGCTGATACTACTTGAGAAATATTTTTCATTGTAGAAAAGACCAGAAACAACGTTAAGCAGAACAGGTAGAACTTCTGGGAAAGCAAAATAAAATATTAAAAAAGAGAAAAAGAAGAGAGAAAAGGTGAAAAACAAGTCAACGTTAAGGAGTAGTGAAGTAGTTAACTCCTTAATGATCAATAAAGCTCTGTGCTTCTCAGAGACAGATAGGACAACCAAAGAAAGTTTTACATAAAAACTTAATAATTACAGATCAAGCAACTAAAATGCTTATTTATAACTCTGTCATTATGAACAAGTGACTTRTTTGTAGAAAGAAACCAAATGTATTCCTCTATCCCCAATAAATTTCTTCATCTTTTAGTGGTAATAGCTTCCCAGGYAGAGAAATTCCCTGTCATGACTACCAAACATTCTTTTTTTTTCTGAGGTTTGCATTATTAGTTAGAAAAAAAAGAGAAGAAAAAAAGAAAAAAAAAACATATGAAATACTTCGGTTTCACTTGCAGTTTTCAGACTTTTCTGAAGGGATTAAAAGGAAGGGAGTGCACTGTGTCATTTGGGCTCAAAATGTAGGGGAGCTCTTTATCCCGGACCTTTTCTGACAGAAAGTTGTAGGCCCTGTCTTGAAAAGTGTCTTCTGATTGATTTGCAGGGTCTTTTCTGTTCCCTCCATTTGACCTACTTGAGGCTTGAGCTTCAATGCTTACAGCTCCAACCAGAGTCTATGGTAGCTGTTTTTTTTTTCCCATGTGCAAATCAAGGTCAGGCTGCCCCTAGAACAATCAGAAATGACATATCCCCCTATCAAAAGCTTTGTTTGAAAGTCAGGGGTTTAATCTCTTTGTGATTATTCAGAATACCTAATTTAGGTGGCKGTGAGCCCTAACTGATTCTGTAAGGACCCTTAGGTTTCTGTGTGCCAAGCTGGAAGCTTAAAGGTACGCAGTGTGAATACTTAATCCCCTCTAAAATGGGATAATAATACTAGTCCATTGMACAAGGCCGCTGGGAGCCTGAACCCCTGCATGGTTTTGAAGTGCTCAGATACAATGCCAGGTGTACACTGAAGAAAAAATACAGAAAAAACAGTCTAGGGGCCTCGCAGTCCTTCAGTTAGGCCAACAGYGTACACAGAGCAGGATACTACCAATTTCACTGCAATAAAATTAATAAAGAACACTCCTCATTTAATGATATTCAAAAATTACATCAGCATCAATGTTTTTATTGTGAGRATGGGAATGAGGGTGAGCTGCCAAGCTGAAGGGTAATATATTAATAGTAAGGGCCTGATTCTCATTCYGTTTATGCTAGTTTAAGTAAAAGATCATCTCTCCTGAAACCAACGGATTTGCTTCTGTGAAATTCCTTGGGTAGAAATGAGAACAGACTCTAACTAACAGAGAACAGTTTCCTGCGTTTCAGCTGCAGGTATGTAGACAATAGATACTGACAGAAAGAGCTTAAGTTAGGTTTAATCCTCTTAATGACTTATTGTATGTTCTAGAGAGCTTGATGTCATTTAGGAATATCATCGAGGGCTAGTAACAGTACTGTCATACTAAGATTGGCTTTTGCAAGCACAGCAGCAATGTGGAGGGAGAAGAAGCAGGAGTCAGAGACCCTCCTTGTTGCACTCTCCCCTCTCCACATTGAGAAGGGGCTTTTGGCGAGAGCTCTCTAACACAGGGATGCTTTGGGTGAGGGTCAAAGAAAGAATAATGGCACTGCCAGTGGCAATATCTTTGCCAGAACCTGTCCTGATGTGAGAAAGGTCATCAYGGACTATGGAATATTTCAAAAGACTGCTCTGTTTCTATGGCATGGGTCAGTGGAATAATCTTCCTGGAGCACAGGAGGATTCCCTTTGTCTTAGGCTACTTGTTCTAACAATCAATATGGAACAGAATGCGATCTACCTACCCAACCTCTGCTTTCCAGAGGCTTCCCAAGTCTCTTCTCACAGCACCTGAAGAAAACCAGCTGCTTCTGGAGATTATAAGATTGGGGCTGCATTACCACTAGTCAAAGCATATTGTTTTACAGTAATGAGTAAAAAAGCTGGGCCAATATCAAGCGAAACACATGCTCCTGTAAAAGAAGCTCTAGGAGAAGGAAGCAGAAATTGATTTCCAAAGCCCCATGTGAAACTCCTAGACAAGACTACAGAGGTCTATTTTAAAATGTATTTCAACAGATAAGCTGAACAACTATAATGGAGAATTTTGATTCTACAGAGTCCTTGGTCTAAGGTAAACTGTCAGCTCTTTTGAAAGCCACAGGCTCCATTTTTAAAAGTGATTTCTATTTTTTAACCTATGGTTATTGCTTTGCCTAAGTCAGACGTCACTGAAGGCTCAGGCTCCGCACTTGAATACCGAGCTGTTACCCTCTTGTCAAAATCAGGGTATGGGTGCTTCAGAGTCGGGACCATAGCACTGAAGTGGCAACTGGGAAAATCCAGGACAAGGTGCCGGGAAGCCACCACTGTCCTCAGAATCTGCTCATAGCATCCAGTCAAATCAAAATAAGTATCTCTGCTTCTCTTTTTTGATTTTCAATCACCTGATACACTGGACTGTGCTGGAAACTGCTGGATCACGATGTTAGATAGGACTGAATGTATGCCTTTGTTTTTCCTAATGTAGGTGTTGTAACCTTGTGTAAATGTTGCGTACGAGGCGGGCTGATATATATGAGGTTTGTAAATGAAGGGAGGTTGGCAACTGATGTTAGTCGGAAGGCTAGAGTCCAGTCACTATATTTCGATTGTTCCCTACTTTTATAGTGTAGGAAAGGTGTTCACAGACTGATTTCTGTTTCCCYGTAGAATATAATAAAGCAACAACTTTTGCCATATTCACTTTTCCTGTCTCTTCTTTCCATGACAGGCAGTGCTGCTGCTGCTCCCCGCTGAACAAAGCCCAGGCAGGCAGGAAAGGGATGGAGATCCTGGGAGGGCTCACGCACTGCTCTCAGTTTTAATGCCACTCCTTTTCAGTGGCAGTAAATCTCCAAGTCACGTGGAACTGATCAGCATGGACTAAGGGCAGGATATGGCTCTGCACGTGCAGTCACACGTCAGTGTCCTCTCCGTCAGTGGACAATATAAAGCCCACCCCCAGGTCATGAATAATCTGGCATCCTGCCTCTTCATCAGTTAGCCAGGGCCTACTTCTGAAGCAGTAACTACCCCTCCAGTGTACTTTAGTACACCTAAACTTCAGGCAACTTCACAGGGCACTAAGATCAAAATTTTCCAGCCCTGAGCATGGCAACAGAAGCCAGGCTGAAGTGGCAGGATTGGGAAATGGAATTTGCCCTCTTTTCTTCCCTGGATTTCCCCTTTGCCTACCCATGACCAGATCACTCTGCTTGTTTGGTTGCCTGCTCAAAAGCAAGYTGCATTCCTTGTCACGCAGCCCCAGGGAGATCATCCTCTTTAAAGTTTTTTCAACCTTTATTCTTTCTTCCTTTTTTCCCCCCTTTTTTTCTTAAATGGAAACACTGATTCAGAAAAGGGTTTCTACTGCTGATTCCAGCCTGAGCAGCTCCTTTTTGGATTAGCTTCTGATACTGAGTGTACAGCTTCAAGACTACACCTGCACAGGAGATGCCTGTGGCAGTCCGCAGGGAATGTGGCTAATTAAATAGGAACAGATTTTAAAAGATTACTTCATCCAAGAAGCAAGAGCTCATAATTATACAGAACAAGATGATTACCTGGAACAAGATGATAAAACTGCTAATGTTCTTGTTTGCAATATGTTTGTGAAGCTTCTCTATTAAAGCTAGAGTGTAATGCATTATATTTTATTGTTTAATAATACAAAAAGATTTGCTGCTGCTATTCGGTCAGAAATGTACATTTCTTCCAAATAAAATTCCACATGGAGCTGACCCCTCCCAGTAGTTTCTATGCTTTTCTGGACCATCATCCTCATCAGTGGGAAGGAAGGGTTAAGAAGGCAGAACCCTGGTTTTGCCTCATATGTCAAGCATATATCCAGACATATAGCAAAAACGTCTGGAAGCTTTAGTACATGTTGAAGGATTGATTCCTTCTCTACAGGAGGAAAAAAATGGTATTTCTATGAGAAGGCAARTTGCAGTAAGTGGGGAAGATCTCTAGTCTTTGTCTCTCTTATGATACAAAAAGAATGCTGGTGTACTGGCCACTGTTACCCCTCTAAGCTGASGTTTAGCCCTTGTGTGCCTGTGCTCTAGGGCTACCAGAGGTTTTCTGTTCCTTGCCAGACAGGCTGTGATTGCAGGGTGTGCCTGTTCTGTACATCCAGCCATTACACAAGCAAGTATAGACATCAAAATGTTGATACTTCGTCTGTCATGGCTGAGCTAACTGGCCTCTCAGGGAAGGCTCTGTGCAGGTTCGCCTCTGCTCTCCACCCAGCCTCTATGCCTTTTTATTTATATGCACATTTTTCCTATTTTTCTGTATGTCTTTTAATGAAACATGAGATTCTGGAGGAGAAAATAGCAGCTTATGAGAGGTGCCAATGTGTCATACCGCAAGTATAGCTCAGTACAAGCGCTGTCTAGACTCAACCACAGTACTCTCTATATTTTACTGATGACCCTCTGCAGAACATTAAATTACTGGTTGTCTCAAAACCAACTCTCCCTCCTGCTTTATGGTCTCCCACATCTTCCCAGAAGCCATTTGTAATGACATCTGCAGGTCTGCTGCAAAAACTTGAACACATCTCGGCAGCTAAAGTCTTCATCCTATAGTCCACACTTATGCAAAACTCTCCCTGAAATGAAAACTGGAAGCTGGGATCAGCTTCACTGGGATTTCAATACACCTTTTATCTCTTAGGCATTTTTTTATTTCTCTCTGTTTCTGTGTGGCTGTTCACATTTTGAGAAATATGGCTTTAAAATGTTTGCTGAATCAGGACTTACGACTTTACCTGAGACAGTATTACAGAATTTGGATGTGCATTTCTAAATTACCTTCAACATGCCTGCATATAATCTCCTAGAGGCAGGGTTCCCGTCTCTGTGTTTTTAAGGCTGAGCATCCCATTTCAATTTTCAAAATCTTGAATAAATAATTGGCCTGTTTTAACTCTTGTTTKTTTTTTAACCATTTGTATAATACCTCAAGCCACTTGACAGAATATGGATAGGTTAGCAATGTGGCATTAATTAATATTGTCAAATTGCTTTGAAGGAGAGAAGAGCTAATTAACTGTGAAGTATTAATAGCAAGAGAGAACCCAAGAGGGAAAGTCCACAGTATAATTAAGACAGAATGCATTTTTATTCATGCCCTACTATCTTCCCTTTGTCACATTCATTAATGATTGCAACTTGGCTCTCTTTTGTGACATCTATCAATAATGATAGAAATACATCCAGAGGTAGATTTTATATWTTTTTTTTCTTTCTCAAGTTTCTATTTATTTTTTTTTTCTGGCAATCCCCTGAGGTGAGCTATAAACTTTCCTCTTTCCTTTCCTACTGTGAAACACTCACGAAGCAGCTTCCTACRTGGGAAGGGTTGTGCTGGCTGAGGTCCAAGCTCTGTCTCCAGCAGCTGGTGACACCAGCACCGTGAGCGAATGGGGCAYGCAGCAACAACCCTTCCCATGATGTGCTTGCCCTTCCTACTGTACATCCCACATTTTTTTCCTGTGAATGTCAGATGACTCTTTGATTTATTGCAGATTTGGAAAAAAAATGAATTGGCAGTCAGTCCGCTTCCAACCACACTGTGTTTTCTTCATTTGCCATTCTCTAGCAACAATCCCTGAGWAACAAACAAACAAAATGACGAATTATACACAATTAAGGAAAAAAATGTTAACAAAAATGTGCTTGTCTATTTAAAAACTTAGCTATCCTGAGCCTAAACTTGAAATGAAGGCTTACTGCAATGCTTTCTGTGTTTGGACTTCAACCACCTTTTCCATGCAGCAAACATTTGCAAAGGTGCCCTGAAGGAAACATCTTGGGAAGGGCACAGGGAGAACTGTCAAAATAAACATCACAGAATGTGAAAATAACTATTTTCTCTCTGTAAAAACACCTCCATGMTGGAGTTTGGGTTGAGTTAACTGAGGGTATCCAGTAAACAAATGCTTATAAAAGTTTAAAACAATTTATGAACGTACTAGCTTACTTCAGTGAGCTAGCCATCAAGAATTAAAACATTTCCCAGATTAAGATGTTTTAATGAAATTGGAATAATTGAAAGATTAGAACAAATAGAAAAAAAAGTGAAAGTTGGAAATAATTTTCAAAGTACCCCTTTTCCCTAGTAAAAAGTATTTTCATGTATCTGTAACAGTGATAGTCCCTGTCTAATTATTCAATTTAAGAAAAGTTATCATAAAAAAGTAGACTTAGTAAAAATATCTCCAAAACTGCCAGCTACATTGTCTTTAGAAAGTCCTGCACTCCCTCTGACCCTGCTTTCTTCKTTGGAAACTCTCAGTCTTACCCACAGCTCTGAGCCAGGAGGTTCAGCTGCCAGTCCAACACGACAAATACAGCTGTGTGGGTCTGTCAGCACAGTGCTGTGTCATTAAACACTCTGTCCTTCCACTCTGTCCTTCCTCTGTCTGCAGGTTGACTCAAGCTCCCTAATCTCTGCATAAATAATTCTTTATTTTCCTGAGAAAACACCTCACCAAGCTAATGTAAAGTCATGCCCAGGCAAGTTTTTCTGGAGGTGTTAACTGGTAATATATGCATGTGGCTGAGGAACAACCTTTCTTGATGCATTCTCTCTAGACTACTCATCACATACATAATGTGASTACATGCACTACAAAAAGTGCTGATTGAATAGTTTTAGGCATACTTTTGGGCTAGAACAATACCAATGTCATGCCAGTTGGACTAACAGTAGCTTTCATGCCAGTGGTTGTCTGAGATGATGCAACGTCAAACTCCTAATAAGCTTCTGATGGACTGTCAGCTCCTGTGAGCCATACCTCAAGGCAGGAGGGTGACACAGAAGAGAGCAGCTTCCCAGGCTTTCCCACCGACACCTTGCTGGGAAACAAGGAAAACAAGGCTAAGTTCCCTATTGTGAAAGGATTTTTCTTACGAAAGAAATTTTACCTTTGAGAGTTTTTCATCTTTATTTATTTATGTAGAGTTGAATTTCCTTTGGCATCTTCTATTAGAGTATTTAACCCATAAGGGTCAAATTCAGCCATCAGCTTTATAGAGGGAGATAATTCACAGTGATCCCTGTTGCTGGGTCACCTTGCACTTCAGCCTGCAAAAGGATCCTGCCACCTTCTCTGAGAAGATCCAACTTCTTCATTATTTGTCTCATGCTTTGAAATCTGGTTGGGAAAAAGCAATTAGCACAGAAAAGGTACCTCTTTTTTGTTTAAAGATTTTTGCTTTTCAGATCTTCTCACAGTAAAAAGAAATGAAAACTTACTATTTCTTCAACTCCTGGTTAAATTATTGGGGAAAAAAAAAAGAAAAAAAAATGGCAGCACATCAAAATTGTAGCTGATTACAAATATTCYAAAGAGAGGGATTCACCCACTGTTAACACAGCTGCAAGAACTGATACTTCACTGAGGGTGCTTGGAAATTGCTGAAGGAGATGGAGCAGCAGGTTTGGGAAAGCAAAGCAAGTCCGGGCTTCTCCAGCTCTCACCTGGTGCTGTGTGCTACGCTGCAAACTGCTTCCTCCCCCTCACCTCCCCAYTATTCCCTACCGCTTCCTACAGGTGACCTGCAGCAGCATTCCCGTGGTGTATGGGACAGGCTGCAGGCTCTCCTGCTAGTCCAGGAACCTCCTTTTTCCGAGAATCTAGCTTTGCAATGAAAATCCTCAGGGCTGCACATGCAAAACCCCAAACTTTGACAAATCCTTTTGCAACATTTGCTTACAATTCCACTGTAATGACATCATGTTGCCAGTAAATTCATTTACTGGAGAGCTGACAAAGAGCAACTACAAAATGGGCTGAAGTCCATTCAGAGCGAGCCAGTGGGATAGCATGGTTCATCCGGACCTTTGGTGTGAGGAATGAAACGGAGCTGCCACTTAGCCTTGAGTGCTAGAGAAAACATTGTTCACGCTCTTTCTCCATAACCCACCTCCTGGGCTCCTCCAGCTTGTGAACTTCAGTGCAGTTGCATACATAGCAGCTGTGCCTGAAGCGTATCAATTCAACTCAAGCCAGCAAATATCTATGCAAAAGCTCCTTGGAATAGTCACCCAGTTCTGCAGGAAAAATGGCTCCATTTCCTATGGTTATCACAACTAATTGTATTAATGAGAGTCATAGTACAGATTTCAATACAAAACAGAAAAGAGTTATCTTGGGGAGGAAAGACAACAAAAGAAATAAAATGCAAAGCATCTAGAAATGTCTTATCATATCTGATTCTATCTAATGGGAATGGCTACTTTTCTATGTTTATTTCAATAAGAAGAATACCAGCCATACAGGTATGTTATACATAAAATCCAGTATCATTTTTAAGATATAGGATTTGAGCCTAAGGAAGCAAATGACATCTTCTTCTTCCCTCATATTTTTATAGGATCGGCATGATTCAAGTTTTACTGTACACTCAGAAAATAATTCGGACTTGYGAGCTGAAGGCTAATATCCTGGACTTATTGGAACAAAGCAACTTCTCACCGCAGATACTCTGCCTCATCATTTGGGTCTTGTTTTCAGCAGTTCTCAAAACTGATAGAGTAAACATTGTTATGGATATTTTGCACATACATTTTCAAGGCCCRATGACCATGAAGTCATGCTTCTGTGTGTCATTCTTTCCATTAGTGATGAGCCAAACGTACTGAATTTATTCCTGAATCCAGATGGGTAATTGGAGTCTGAGTTTTCATTTGGGCACATGGTCAGATTTGTTTTATGGCTAAACACATATCAGTAATTGTATTTTTTGAGCATTCAGAGAAAAATGTACTCAGCTTTATGTTACTKCTGGATATAGCAATCAATATTTCTTCTTGTGCAGAGGATAAAATAAGGTGCAATCAGTCATCAAGGAATATTTTGTTGACAGAATATGTGAACATGAAAAGCAGAATCCCCACAGTCTTTTGAAAATTTTAGTCTGTTACACATCTGTCTGGGTTCAATTCGTTCTGCACTTCCTTATTTTTAGCTTTAGAATGAAAGGGAAAGTGCAGTCTAGACTGCATCCTTGGAGCCAGTTCAGTTCAGGGAGAAGTACGAGCAGGCAGAAATAGAAAGATTTGGAAGGAATCCTTGTGATACGCTTATATAGCATGTCCTTGGGGCAAAATCACTCATTTGGGATTGCACACAGTACAGATCACTGTACTGTGCTATAACATCATATAGAAGTTAGTATTTAGGCCCATTCAAGTTGCCCAAGCTTTAGAGCAAGGGTATGCAGTTGGAACTTGCTCTTGAAGCAGAAGTTATAGATCCTGAAAGCAGGAAAATGGATGCACGTGGTATTCTGTATGCATGCTCTCTACATGCCAGCTAAGCTTCTTTTGCCCACAATCTCAACTGAAAAATCATTTTTGCTGTTTTTTAGGTCAGTGTCGTGCCTGGTTAGGAGAGAGTTGGGAACTCGTCCTTTAAATATGCTGTCGGCAGGCAGTACATGGGGCTTCCAGAAAACGTGGCAACATGCATCCGTAAAACAGGCATAATAATATTTACTTGTCTCAGGTGCAGGAAGCTTAATTAACAATTTTAAATCATTTGGAGATCTTTGGAGTGATGGCACCCATGCTAATACAACGAGCAATTTGGCACGAATGTGTTATCGCACCTAGAACTTTATTACCATGTAGATACGCCAAGGCAAATAAAGCAGAATGTGTCCTTAGTGCTATGGAGACAAATCGCTCTGAAATTGCCCAGAGGGAGATACACCTACTAAGTACAGGCTTTACTACAGCACACGCTTTTCCCTCAGCAGYTCACAACTTATCAGCCCCACAGACAGATACCCACAACCACAGGCTTCCTGGCAGCACACAGATACACCTACAGTCCAAAGCCTTGCAGGAGCCCTTAGGGATGCGGTCGCAGGCACAGCTTACTGGCAGCACACAAAAGGGACGTCTGCCGGGCGCAGACTTTCTGGCAACACAGCTGCATCCCCAGAGCCTGGCTTGCTCGGAGCAGTGATATACCGGCCATGCCACTCCCTGTAGGGCAGAGACAGGATAAAGAGACACTGCTCATTGCAAAGGTAGGTGCCCTTGGAAAAWGCTTTTCCCAAATACACTCTGAAACAGGAGCTATGATTGGTAAATGAGTGCCAACAATGTCAAAAACGATCTGTTCTCAAAGTGAATGCTCAAGTGTTATTAAAATACATGCAGACCAAGTAGTCTGTACATTCTGCTGAGCTGTACAAACCATGGGAACTCTCTGCTTTTGTGATTTATGTTCCTACCAAGGATCTGTAATAACAAAAGCACTGATTTAGCCACCGTAGTTTGGAGTCAGGCCTTGAGATTTCACAGTTGGATGTAGGTTTTCGGTTCTGTTTCTCCTAGAGGAGAGCATGTAATGAGATTAAGGCAGCTAGTGGCACATGGTGGCTAGAGGTGCCTCCCTTGGGTGTTTTTCCTGAGGGAACAGACCTTCTCTGCATGGACAAAGCAGCTGGCATGCAAGCATTTCCTTGCTCCTGCATGCTTGACTGTGGAAGCTTGTGATGGCTTTTGACATAGGRATGGCAAAAAGTGAGGGAGAAGTTATTTAATATCACACAGCATATCCAGACGTTATTCTGGATTATAATGAAAATAAAATAGTCTAGGGTTTATTATAATCTCCACCAGGGTCCACGTCTGCTTGGAAAGGTCAGTGTTTATGCTATAGCTGATCTCCTGGAGACTACTTAGATCTAGAGCTGTTCTCATGTTGATTTTCCTTATGCTACACACACAAAAAAAAGTTCAAAATAACAGGGGCTTGAATTCTAGGTGTTCAGCTGGTTTCACCCCAGCACTGTGGGAGCATAAGGAGCTTTCTGTTACTCTGTGGCTTCTCCTCACAGCTAAGATGCCTGGAGGGGAAGGCAGGTTGCTGCCGGGCTGCTGTTTGCCATCCCCCTGTGACCAGAGCAGCCGCAGTGCTCCCTCTTGCCCCTCCGGGATGCCAGGAACAGGCAGGACAGGARGTCCTTGACACTTTCTCATGACCCAACTGGAGAGCAGGGAGCCAGGCCTGAGCAGAGCAGGTAACTACCAGCTTTCAATAGCAACAGTGCTTGCCAAGTAAATCAGTCTCTTGAATCTTGTCCATCATAGAGCAGTATAAGATGCCAATTAACCTCTAGGATGTGAATACACAAGCATTCTGGAGCAATTCAGACTAGGATTTGGAGCATCTTGCTCAGCCTCACCAAAAATTGTTCCGCCTTCTCTCTAGCTCACTGCTATAGCCCAGTGGCTGATCAGATGCATTACAGCTGTCGGTCAGAGGCCACCTTTAGGCGTGGTTGTGCAAGGGCTGGTATGCACATACATACAATACGTGCAGATCTTTGCACAGCAGATGCTCAGCCATCTTCTGTGTAATGAAATGGCTACAAAAAATACCCCATATATACACCCTGTGGAGCCACAGTGGGGCAAAGACTGTCCCAAACACTCCCAGTGTGGGAGCTGGAACACTGTGAGGATTCGTGTGGTTATGAATGAAGGGTGTTGCTTTCCTAAGCAACATGTACAGGCATGCAAGCCTGGAATCWTAAGCCTTTATTCATTATATTTGTCAGATCTGGAAAACAAAACGCAGCATGGCTGGTTCCATAGCTTTAATGAGACACATGAAAATGAAAATGGAGCTGAATGAAAGGAGACTCCTTGTTCCCTTTCCTCCATGCAGTTACGGCTTGACACCTTCTCCTGGCCCTGAGCCACTGCACTCTTTGCAGCGCGGCAGTGGCACTGACAGCACCCACCTTGTGCTGCTGGAGCTGGCAACCTGCACTGAGACACAGTGAAGGGCTGCCAACTTGCTCCCAAAAAGAAAATGTCATCAATACCTTCATGAAAAGCTTGGAAAATTGGTCTCCAGACAGATTCTATTTAATGGCAGTGAGAAGCAAAATGTATAAAAACAGTAAAAAAAAAAGAGCTTAAGGCCAGTATTTTGGACAGGAAATTGAAAATGAAATATTTCCAGTTTGTTGGGTTGTGCCTAAGCACAGTACGTCTTGCTCAGCTATATCAGACTCCATTCTTACTTCAAAGTTTGCTTTGATCTTCCTTTATTTACATTAGCCTTTGCCATATTATTCACAAAGAGTTTTCAGTGACTGCTCCAAATCATGTATTGCACTGTGCTAAGCCAAGTCTGAAGTCAGTATTGTGGTGGTGTGCTTTATCWGCAATAACAATATCCCCAGAATTAAGAAGTAGTATTCTTGCTCCTTTAAAGCACACAGAATAGAATTTATGTATTCCTAATGACTGTTCCAGATGAGCTGTGACAGTTTCTAACCAAAAATCTCCTAATTTTTGTGGAAGTTGCTACASAGATTTAAAAATGTGCTCATAACCTTGTTCACATGGCATATTCACTCACAGTAGAAAACAGAAAATAGTAGAAAAAACATAGTAGAAAAAGAAAATAGAAAAAAAAATAGTAGAAAACACTTAGATTACCCAGGGAATGTGCAGAAATATTTGTACTAGGATAACCAGCCAAGCAAGGATCATTAGTTAGATGTGAAGTAAAATGGTAGAAAGTGACTCTATATCCCAGCTATGTGTKCTAGGGAAGCATAAAATTTGCAAGGTTTTTACCTGCTTTGCTTACATGTAAGGGAATCCACATACTTCAAGGTGTACTTCAATAGTAAATCAAGCCAGAATCTGTTCTGCATCTCCTGTTCTTCCTTCCCCAATGCACAAGACAGGCAGAATGGTAGCTGGTTTGATCACTCCCATGAAATCCCATTCAAATCACAAGGCAACTGGGCTTCTCAGCGCTTTTGGGCATCCCCAGGATAAGCTAGGAAGTTTCAAAGTGTCAGCTTTTCATTACTTCATTACTAACAGCCAAGTGTTTAGGAAGTTTCATAATAATAGCACTTTAAAATTTGTCCCAATAAATTAAGTAACATTTTGCAATGCAAAATCCTTGATTTCTTCCTCCCATTAACTTTGGCCAGAAAGTTGAAAGGATGACATAATGGAGAGACTTGTGAGATGATCAAAATATTAGGGTGTGAGTTGCATCTTCATTAAGGCTTCCCTTCTTATCCTTTCTTTAGAGCAAGGAAATCAGAAAATAGGTTGGTACAGTGGCAGTGAAAGTGCAAGAGGTCTGTGATTTACCTGAACTGCAGATTTTATTCTGAATACACCTACCAAAAAGATGCAGTAAAACTATTCTGCTGCATTTTCCAGAAATCAGTCACTACAGAAAGCGTCATGGAAACACCAGCTTTTTTGCTCCCACTAAGAACCTGTTGCAACCCAAGTGATTTTCCAAACTGGAATGTGGTAAAGAAAATGCAGATTTTTAAATAAAAAATGTATTTTTACTTATAAAGCAATCTACCMCATAAGTTTCCATTATCATTTATATTCAGATAATGCTTTCTGCTAGCCACATTCAAGGATAGAGAGAAGCYCGCCAACCTTAAACTCTGCCAGGAATGTGTAGAATGATGACYGGAAAAACATGATACTTTAATTACAGAATGCCATTTTTAAGAACAATTATTTTTAACGATATCTGGGTTTTGGGATTAGTCTAGATGATACTGCATTTACATCATTTCATCAGGTATTAAAAACAAAAATGTCACATTTGTTACTACACAATGACAAGGTAATACTGAGTCTATAATCACTTTCCTATAATGAGAAGCTACTGCAAAATATTTGCGTAGATGTATTTAAGATTTGACCCAGAAATACTGCTTTGTTGTTGAAGTTACGGCTGATTGCATTGCATAAAATGCTTAAGGAGGCATAAGAAAACCTAGTGCTAAGGAATGCTTATACCCACCTTAGCATTCCTTAGCATTTCCTTAGYTTTCTTTTCAAATGCTTACGTTCCTCTCTCCTAGAGATTTTACAAAATTGTGTGAAATTACACAACTCCTTCTTGTAGATTTTGTCTGCCTCATTTTCAAAACTAAACCAGCCACCTAACAACCATGAAAATACAATCACTCTGTCAGGTCAGCATCCCAGGTTGCTGCGGTCCCCCCTAGCTTAATTCCTCTTACTTTTTGATAGTAGGAGTAAATGCATGCAGATCTGCAACAAAATCACTTGGGATGCACAACTGTGAATTAGTAGCAGTGATGCTTTCAGAACAGTATAAATGAGAAAAACCTATAGCTGGTCTGGGTGAAAAGCCAGCCAGCTTGAATAACTCCATAGGGTGGTGGCACAGATGCAGCGTAAGCTTCCTCCTCCCTTTAACGGGCCAAAAGGTTCATAGAGTAAATAGAAAGCTAATAATTTGTAAGGACTGAAACATTTCAAGGACCTGTATCAACGAGACGTCCAGCACCATCTTGTGGTATTATCATCAGTTAACCCACTGCCTTTTTTATTTGTCTTAGTTAACACAGTAGAAAGGAAATATTCCCAATTCTTGTGTTTTTCTCTCCTAACGAAATTGGTCAGGGATTTCTCGACATATGCAGGAGAACTGCTACAAACCTCCTAACAAAAAGAAAGGGTGTGGGACTAAGTTTTCCAAACAATAAGGTGTGCTGCTCAAGTTCAGATGGAAACATAAACATTTCAACATTTGCCACTATTGCTTGTAAAATACTTGGAACCTAAAATTAACGACTATCTATAAAAATGCTCTTAGGCATAAACTCTATTAGCTGACATCATTTGTACCTGAAACACGACTGGATAAATGCTTGAACCTTTCTACCCAGCACGCAGTCTTGCCTGCCTCTGCTGCAGACTTTTTGGAGGGGCTGCAACCCAGATCCTTCCTTCCTCTGTGCTGCAGCATCCAGGARGAAGTGAAGAAATTGCCTGGGGAATAATTCTGCTGCTGCTTGCCCGGCCAACATTCCTTTCTTGGTAAAATGGGATCCGCGTTGGGCCAGCTATTACTGAAATAGAGCTGCTGCTACATTTGCTTACATAGCTGATGTATTACCAGTATCTAAGTCATTGTTTGCAGAGCACGGTGCAAGATGTGCTATGTAAATGTGTATATAAAACCATGCCTTGCTCTCATCTAAGTTTATAACATACTCCTATGCAACTTAATTCATCCCAGAGTTAGAGACAGGAAAGAGTCATATATTGGAAGCTTTCAACATTCTCACTATTACTTATTCTTACATATTTCAAACAACAAAACCACCCAGCTGAATTGCCTTTTTTTCCTCCACATTTGTGTGTGAATTAAATTCCACTCTAAGGTACCTGACTCACAGACAAGAAGACTAAAACACATTTTTATCCACAGAAACAACTCAGATAAAGCTCCAGCACTGCATGTTTACCCTGTCATTGCTTCTTGAGACATGAGAGTTGAAGCTTCTCTACTTCAAATCTGGTGCTTCTCAGCCTTGCCTTTAAGAATCTGTATTTATGAATAAGATTTTAGTTCATTCAGTCTTTGGCCTCTGCTGAGATCGGTACAATCTTCCAGCTTTATACAGCACCTGACGGGGGGGGATGTTTGTTTATTTTTAGCTGTATTTGCTGCAATAGAAATTGTATCAACATTACCAGATAAATATCAGAGATCACTGGATTCTTTGGACTCCAACCCAGCTAATATAAACTGATGCAGCTCCACAGACATAATAAATACCTCCTGAGGACCTGGCTCCATTTCTCACTAGTGTTCATAACTTTGCTGCAGATGTCATTAACGTGTCACGCACATGTTTGTAAGTATTCACTCCCTTCTTTTTAAAGCCTTCATTTTCAATATGAAGTTCTCTCACATTTTGTGTCAGTCCTTACATGGAAGAATAAATAAGCAAAAAGATGTAATACAGTCTTCAGTGCTATATGTATTAATCATGATCATGCCCTGGAATGTGCTTCAGGAGGGGCTGTGCTTCTTGTAACCAAGAGCTGCTTCCTTCCACCTCTGAAAGCAGRTGCCACCCTTGCAGCCAGTTCTCCATCGTGCGCCCCTGCCCAGAAATTAGAAGACATCTATTCTGTATTCAGAAACTGGATTGCAAAGGAAAAGCAAATTGATTCTTACTTGAGGCAGCTTCTTTCACRACCCTGCGCTTGCATTCAGAGGGAGGCTTGGCGGATGCTGCCCTGTAGCAGGGGGCAGTGTTCAGCACGGAGACAAACTAGGGAAACTGCTTATGAACCTCCTGTGATCTGTGTATGCTCTAATCAGGAACCTGCTGGATAGTTGCATGCAAACAGCCCCTTGAAGCACCGAGCAAGTTCTTGAGGGCCTCAGCAGTGTCTTTATCTACTCCCTGRGGATACACGGGGCATCTCTGAAGGCAGGAGCTTCGCAGCCAAAATGCAATTGCCCCAAGGTAGTCAAATAGCAACTGGCCCTTGCTGTTTACCATGTTCTTAGATTTTTCAGGAATTATGTCACTAGCCCAAAGATTTGGAGTTGCTAAGATAGCTTTATGCTATGCTTTTTTCCTGCTCCAGCAAGAAATACATGGAATGATTGCTTTTAATACTATATTCTGTACAGCATAAACTTGCTGTTCACATTAATGTAACTCAATTTAAATCTATAAGTGAATAAATTAGACTTCTCTTATTAAGGTATTATGCAGGCTGAGGAACAATTATTTGCTTAAAAATATTTTAGTATACAAGTGTTGAGTGATATAAATGTATACAGATTTTTTTGGCAAAACAAAGTTAATAAGTATCAYGTACATCTTAGATTTGGTAACTATTTTAAATGTCTGCTTACTTGATACTGACATGGCTATGATTTGCTATATCACTAAATATACATTGCTATATAACTTTAGTATGTGGTTACTGTAACATCTTCATTGCATCTTCCAAGAAATCAAGAGCTTAGTTTAAGAGAAAATTTTAAGCATGTTGGGAAAATATATTAACCAGATGGTGCCAGGAAGGCTTCCTTGTGCTTTTATAAAAGTTGCTTCACAAACAAGTGTCTGATCTCTAGCAGAAGGGATTACAGCATAACTAGCAGATTTGTCCTTCAGACTCCAGCCTGGTGAATCCAGTGATCCAGTACTATCTCAGTCTTGAGCCACATCAATAAATGGACTTACTGAGTAAGTTGTTGGGAAAAGTTGCTTAGTGTTTTTTTTTTTTTTTGGCAAATGTAATTTAAAGTTGTCAGGAATAAAATAGCAGCACCTACAATAATACAGTGTCTTTAAGTGCCCGAACAAATAAGGAAGAACTATAAGAATGTTGACATAGACAGAAGAAATTACCAACTTTGGGCTAGGAGAACAGAATGCTGTTGTCTTACTAATTTAATGAATCCATATAGAGAAAACAACGCTAAAATTGTAAGGAATATCTAATAATTAAAAAAATATATTGGTAGGAAACAATGTTTGAAAAAGATTCAATAATCAGTATTCAATCACAGCAAAAAATGCTTCTGAATGCCTCAAGTACTTTTTTAGAAAGAAGCTTTCCCTCACCTTTGCCTACCTGAAAACTTGACAAATGAAAACTTTTCTGTTAGATTTTAAATGGAGGATTACTGAAAGCATTTTTTTGTTATTCAGTAGCTATGTTTGCTTTTTAAAAAATAAAAATATGGCATTGAAATTGAAAACACCRCTGTAATACGGCTTCCTCCCTGCTGTCTACCCAAACCTATGACTGCGAGCTAAAGGAAGAGGATGTTTTCTTTCAGAATATGAACATGTTATTTCTACTGGCCAGTGACGTCTTGTTCTTGGGAGAAACACTTGTCTCAGAACACTTGAGGAAAGGGAATCGTACAATTTCACAAATAACGGGAAATAAAATTTGAGTTGTCAGATGCAATATCTGCACGTGGAAACGGGCTCTGTAATATCTGCGTGTGGAAACTGCTGGTTTTCTTGCAAATGATGTCACTAAGCAGTGAGTTTAACACTTAAACTTTAACTGAAATAGTTTCAAATCTGATCTGAAGAATCYATGGTAAGGAAAGTAAGAAAAGAAACTTGCTTCAGCTATGGTCAGTATAGAGAGGGCTCAATAGTATTACATTGTGAATAAAAGAGTTTCTGACCAAAGCCACCAAGCAATGTACTTGGATCTGAAGAAAAATTTAGCACCCGATCTTCCAGAAAAGCAAATAACTCACTGCTCTAGTTGTTAGAATTGCCATCCTTAACCCATTGCTCCCATGAATTTTAGTGAACGAAGAAGCAGACCCACAAAACATGATACGGCCATAATAGAAAACAGCAATGCTTGATTCCTACAACATTGAAGGAATTATAGCTGAGATTGGACCTAAAACCCTCTGTTAATCCACTGGACAAGTATAAAATCAACATGAGCACTGAGAGCTTACTCTTTATTTTACTATGTCACTGTCCTCTGTGTTGTAAAGCATATTCATAAACAGCTACTGATATATGCCCTGTATCCATGTTTCTACAGTACACCCACTAAAGTGTCAGGAGAGGTCCTTCTTTGCTTCTTCTATGCTTCATTTGTGGCAGCATCRAAATAACCGAGAGGGCGGCTATCACTCTCATTACTACTGTGCAAAAGTATCTGTTTTAAAAATTATTTTCTTCCCCTTACTACTATTTGGGCTAAAWGATACCTACCTGCAGCAACAAATCTAATTTATAGTTTTCAGAATTATTTGTGAAACTGATTTCAAGCTTGCTTAATATCAAGGGTAGCTAATATCTCTACAAATGCACTTACGTAAATAACATGGTAAGTCYGAAGAGTCTAAAGTACAGAGGTTTGATATTGAATACTTATCTGACTGGCATTTTGAGAGTAAAATATCTCCTATACTTGTACAGCTGAGTAGGGATGCTGGTAAATATGACTGAGAACTCACCAAAATTGCAGCACAGGTGTTAATGTTTATCTTCATGAAAAGGAAARGGGAAGGGAAATAGGACTGTTGTTTTAAACAGCGCTTTGAGGCACCCTGCCCCCTGCCCATGGACCTGCTATTGGTGGCTCGTGTTGTTAACAAATTGAGTTCACCTGTTTGTAGGTAGGAAAGGCAGATAAAAAGTCGGGGAGAAGTAATGTTGGGATGTTGTAGAGGTAGCAGTGCAGGAGGGTGGTTAGCAAATGCTGGGCCCCCTCAGCACCTGTTCTCAGGTTTGAAGGTATGGAGGYACCTTTGGATGTTGCAGCTTGGCTGGGAATTGCTGAGGCACCTCAGAAGGGGCAGGATGGAGGGTTAGATGGATGAGGTAACCCTGGTCCAGGTACAGGGGAGGTGCTGCACTGGCTTTGGAGGATGGAGCATTACAGTTATGGGAGAGCATAGCCCAAATTTGGGGCTGATTTCTAGACTCTGTCTGTGCTTCAGGGAATTCAGATGTCTTAATTCACTTCTCAACCTATCTCTCTTACTGTTATCAGATGACATTGCTGGTAGACCAGAAAGTATTTCCCAGGAATGCAGATGCTGCTTATTCCCCTCATCTTCAGAGGCTGGGCAGCACTTTCCCTCATTGTCTTTTAAAGCCTTTGTATGTTTGCTTTTCCCAGTTTGAACATTAATTGCTCAACATGAAGCTACTGAGGGTGTAAGGTATGTGTTCAGCAACTTTCAGGCTCAGCTCTGCTTTAACTCAAGCCAAAAAACCTGAGCTGCATACTTGGTTTTAACTTTGCACAGACCACTGGAGTGCTTTGGCTTTTGTAAGCCATGAAGAACAGACAAATCCTCTATTTCCCAGAGTTTGTCAAGTGCCTTTGCTCCAGGCTTGGAGGTACAATTGACTCTCATCAAAGCTCTAACAGTGACATATTAAATGAACAAGTTACRATCAAAGCAGCCTCTTTCAACTTCTACTGTTTTTCCCTACTTCTTTCCTCTTGCTCTTATGATCATTCTCTATATATCCATATAAGAACAATCAAAAACCTCTTGTGCCAAAATGATGGTTTGTATTTTTGGCCTAACAAATACTATTATTTATGACACTACAGATTTGGGCACCAATTTTTCCAAGAGATTTGTACTTGCTTTCTTGAAATTAAAATGTGGCTTGTTTAAAATCAAATTGACTGTTAGCTTGCCACTGAATTTTCTTTCTTTTCAATATAAAAAAATCACATAAGATTCTTTTCATATAAATTATTTAATCCATTATCAAGCTGTCCCATATGCCACAAGAGGTTTTAGTTGGTTGTTTGTTTATTTAAATAAATCCAGTAATGAATAATGCATGATAAGTAAAGTCTTTCCACTGGGAAATGCTTTTCTCCAGCTAAATCTGAACTTCCTGAAGAAATTGCACTGAARCAAATGATTTTACTTCAGGAATGAATTTGATTAGATTTATTTATGCACATAACTGCTAGAGATTTTAATAGGACCTAAATGTATGCATCCTTCTACTGCTAGAAGGGGTTTTATTTTCATTCTCTGGAAAAGAAACTATTTTATCAAAGCAGCAAGCTAAGAGTTTGACTTTTCTGTCATTTTATATTAACTGTTTGCCATTAGGAAAATATCTTACAACAAATCCCTCAAACTGTTAATACAGCTCAGTTTTAAACTGTTTAATAATGGTTTCTGGGGGACAAGAAATTAGAAATGAGATGTATTTTACTAGTTATTTTYCATCCAATTATTGGCTGCAGTATTAATGGCACTTAGATTGTTGCAGCAGAGCTGCTACAGTTGTCATAACCAGCGTGGCTCAAAAGTAAGGTGACAAGGATCTATTAAACTGCCTGTACTTGGTTCATCAGCTGGCTTTGATAACCAGCTTCCTACATCGTTCACTTCATTACATTCATATGGGCTTGGTCCTGCTTCTCTTCAAATCACTGAGAATTTTGTACTTTGAATAAAAATCAGGACCTGTGAGATCTTGGGTCAGTGTTCCTAATGMAATAAGGTAACATAGCAATTTTTTATTAAAAAGCGATTAGAGAATTTGCCCACAGCCACATAAATAAGAATACAAAATTGTGGCAAGAAAAGTTACACTATGTTGCATTATTTTTGGCCTATGACAATAGAGATGAACATATTTTTCTTTGCTGTATAAGTAATTTATATAGTATCATTGCTTAACTGTCCTAACGTTCTTAACGCCTTTTTCTATGCAAGCTGTAACAGACTGTTTCAAAATCACTTTGGAAAGTAGTGTAGCTAAATGGACAAGAACTTAAGTTAAAGATACAATCCATATTCTGGACAATAGAATCTGCAGGACTGAGCTCAGATCATCCTGTGGCAGCCATGTTGGGATATAGGGATTTGCTAAACTGTGAATTATAAAGTTAAACATTATTAAAAGCAGTCATTGAGAAAGATGAAACTTGATGTAGAGATTTTCAGAAACATAAGCCTTTTTTCTTCTTTTTTGAGCCTGAAGATACTGTGGTGAGAGCAGGAGGAAATGGCCATGCAGGTATCCTGATGAAGAGGCTTCAGTAAAAGCCTCAGGTATTTGCACAGTATTGGTGAAATATTTGAAACACTAAAAGCAGATATTGAACAAATTCAAATGGTTGTTTAATTTTTTAACAGGATATAGTTTGTTTATAAAAAAAATTCAAAAGCTCTCCATTCTGGCATTATACTTCTCTAAAAATTGATTTCCACTCCCAAGCAGTTGAACTATTAGAGGACTGAAGGAACGTGGGCTAAAAATACTTAGAGTAAAATGGTGGAATGATAGATTTTTTCATAAATTTCCATCCTGAAAATGACTGTAAAACCTTGTTCAAACTCTCCAGACTCTTTGAGTAAAGAGAGAAGGGGCAGGGAAAACATATTAGCCTGAACAGGTACAAGTTAAATTATAACTGACTAAAAATAAGTTTTGAAATAGGTGCTGTGTTATACTTCCTTGCCATGGAAGACTTCCCATTATGGTTGCTACAGTGCTGTAGCAGAATGAGGTCAGTGTCCTGTTCTACAATATTTGCTGCCCTCTAACAGCAACACATAGGAATCACAGCTTATTTAGCAGTGAGTTAGAAGACTGGTCCACATTCTGCTCTGAATTACATACCTTGCTAATCTCCTTAACTCTGGAAGTTTGGATTTATTTCATGGGATGACAGGTTTAGAAGATGAAATTGAAGCTTGTGGGYTCCTGCTGTGGCTTTGCCCCTTAGTAATCCTTTTGCTGGTTTGACTAAGCCATCAGATATTTGAAGGGAATAGTGGTATTTATAGCTTGGGGTCTTCCCTCCAACAYGATCACTTTAAAAACAAAGCAAACTTCCTAGGTAAGAAAGAGTCTAATGAGTTGTTTTTTTCTGTAATTCTCCTCTTAACATACCTCAGCCTCCTGCACACTTACAAAGTCTAAGTGCTACTAAGTGAATCACAGGTGAAGTTTTGTTTGCAACAAACAAAACTAGATTTCCAATGTATACTTTCTTCCTGAATCCATGAAAAATACAGAGACAAGGTATCGGTATACATACTGGAGTGCTTGGGATATCTTCACCTACAACTGCATGGATGATTTATAAAAAGCAATACTGTGATTTGAGATGAAATTTTGAATAGGCTTCTGTGCTAGGTTTTCATCTGCTGCTACTTCATGTAAATGTGATACTGTTCTGGTTAACATAAATAGGAAAGACAGGATTTTTTTTTCTGTTTTTTCCTTCCTAGAAACCTCTAGTTTAAACTTAGTATAATAGGACAATCACCTCTAAACTTTTGTTGAAAAGCCAACATTCATCTATGTAAGTAGTAAGAATTCATTTATGTAAGTAGTGTAATCTCATTCTCTGTATGTAGGGTCTGAAATTACAAAAATAAATTCTCTCCTGGAAAACATTTCTTTGGAAACATTTCTTTCTCCTGGAAAAAAAWTTCTTTGCTAATTATTTTTCATACKACCTAGATCTTCCAGTCAGGAAGCTAAAATAATGAAGTTTAACAGGATTGTCATCTAATATTTCAGAGCCAGCCTTGGCAACTAAACAGCTAACACTAATTGGGTTAACTGCTGGCCCCCAGAACATGCGGTGTTCTGAGCCAGGCTCATCTAAGAAGCCCGTGACACTGAAGTTAAATTGTACAGAACTTAAAGCTAGCAGCTCCTCTGTCTRCTTTTCTATCTAAAGATTGTTTATTTCTCTCAGAAGAACCTAATCATGCAGTTTTTCATATTGTTATACCCATAATCCATTTTAGCAATAGAGTTATTTGCTGTGTACAGGCAGACATAATCCAGAGATGCTTACAGAAGCTCCTTTTACCTCTTTTCATAAAAATGAGTAACTTCTGTTTCTGAAACTTTCTTTACTTTGCTAGAGTTACTTTTAGGAATAAAAAAAACAGTGAATTTTCACGGAATTAATAAATGGTAACAGGTTGTAAACTTGTCCTATTGTTTCTGAAACGATTCCCCATGATTGTATATTCAGATCAGTTATCTACTGGYCCTCTTAAATAGCAATCTGAAAGAGATATTACTGTTCTCCTTTCAGAAAACAGGTTTACAGATTTTAAAAAAAAGCTTTAATGAATAGCATTCTCATTTTGATGTGACTTACATCTTCAGTTAGGTGGGAAGATGATGGGAAAGGACTTTAGCAAAAATGTTGCATCTAGAGCCTTAATCTATTTTGCAAGTCTAATCATACCTACCAAATCCACACTCAAAATAATAAATGCAGTTTCTTCTCTGGTCATGAATATCTGCCATGGAATAAAAAGTCAAGAATGGTAGCACAGAGGAATCTGAGATGACTACTATTTTAGGTGCTGTTGGTCAGTTTGTCATCATCTGGACTATGGGAGAAAATAACTGCATTCAGGTTGAATAGAAGCTGGAAGCCCTTGCCAAGCTGATGGATGAGATAAAGAGAGTTCTAGTTTTATCAGCACTAGGGAAATTGCCTTAAGGCAATTTGATTTAAATTTGAGTGATTTAAAATTTGAGTGATTTAAAAAAAAGAATAATTATGTGCATCTAAGGATCTATGATGATTTTGCATTTTTCTTATTCTGCTTTAAGGAACAGCAAAGCAAAGAGATAGTCTTGTCTGTCAGTGAAATTAATCAGAACAAAYAAATTCTGTAACTAGTCACTAAATTTATACAGCTCAAGGACAAATTGAAGGGGAGCTTGTAAACAGCTTGTAGATAGCAGATTATTTATTGAAAGCATTCTGTATATCTGAGTCAAGCCTGTCAGACGTGTTATCTGCAGCAATCAGGCCAGGTTTGCAAAGAGTTTGCATGCTAAACTCAGTGAACTTTTCAYTGAGTTGAGGTATTGGCAAAGAATGCTTTAACTGCTGTTACACAGAATGTATCCAGCTAAACCCATCATGCAGGCTAAATTCCTAGCTCTTCAGATAGATCTATCAGTTATAAATCCCCCAGATGGCAGTCTGAACTCGTCTTCAGAGTTGATAATCTGTGTTGCTGGCACTGGGGTTTTCTCTCATTAAAAATCATGCATAGYAGGCATCCTGTCTTCTGAGTGTTTATATATCTGATCTGGTCCTTTATCTGATATATCYCCTCAGATCTGTGACATCRAAGTCTCACTGTAAAGAATAAACACCTTGGAAACATGAACTTCAGATGCAGGAATATTTTTGTTTCACGTATTTCAGCTGTTTGAAGATGTAACTATGAACTAAGATCTCCTAAAATACACTGCTGTCTCTTAAAAGCAAGAGAATGGGAAAGATGGACTGATTGATAGCTACTACAAGAAAAACTGCATTATCAAAAAGCAGTTATGCTGCTTATTTCTCTGTGCTTCTGTTTAGGATGTTCTGCACACCAGAATTTTGTACTGATCTTATTCATAATTTCTCACAAGCTCACAGTAACGAGGAATTCCTGGCCTGTAAACTTCCTAGTCTAAATATTCAGAATTTGAATTTCTAGTCATATTGCTTTGGCATGAATAGATCAAATACAGAGGAGGATACGAGAGATATAAATTCTTGGTCATAGCTGTAACATGTGGTTTTCCTGGCAATGTTCTTCAGTAGTTGCATGTATTTTCTAAAAGTATTCTTCCATGTGAGTTTATTTGCTGAAATATGCATGGAAAGCAAATGTGCTTGGTGAGGAGATGAGAGGAAAAAAGCACACTTGCAATTAACGACAAAACATGAATATGGTCGGTAAAGTCTATATATTGTTTTTCTAGCTCTTGTGTTTCCAGAAGAATAACGTACGTTCCTGAGCCGAGTAGCTGATGTGTATTTTCATGGAACATTACACTCTGGATTCAGACGTCAGGGAACTTGGGCAGTACAAAAGAATAAGTGTAGGCCACACTCGGCACAGACTGTCCTTGCTGGAAGAGAATTTCTTCACGCTCTCAGCATTAAGCCAATGGGCATTTTGTTAGGGTTGGAAGAAAACACGGCAAGTGTCCATTCACTGTGTGTCTCCTCCTGCACGGTCACCCAGGGCTGTCTTGGAGCATGCGTGCCCAGCTTGCTTCAGGGAGCACTGCTTCCCTGCCACACCGACCCTAACTGTTTAATTCCTGCACATCCTTCCGTAGAAATGGCTGTGAATCTCTATTAAAACTGGAACCAAAAAGAGGAGAGGGGGTTTGTTGGCTTTTTATTTTTTTATTTTTTTTTATTGCAGTCTCCTGAAGATCTGGAGCTTTGCTATGTGTTGCGCAAATACAGTGACAGTGCTGGGCATGAACAACTTAATTCTCTATATTTGCTTCTGCTTGCATGGCATACACRATTCCCTCCTTTCAAAACTCCCCTTTCTTTTCAGATGGACACCTTTTGCTCTCTTGTGCAAATCACAGCTTTTTTCCCTTTTTTCTTTTTCTTCTCCCCCTGCTCCTATCTGATCCTCAGCTGTATCTTGTCTTCATCAAGACTAATTTAGTTAATTCACTCTTTWAAAGTGAGGCTGCCAGTTGCTTAGCAACCCCTGGCCAGTGCATGCAGAGATACGGGGCAGGCAGTGATCCTGGCGTGTCTAGCCCGGCAGGTGACACGAGGAGGATCACGGCAGACCTGACTGCACTGGACCGGCCTGTCTTCCCTCCAGGACTCCATGCTGCCCTGTGCTGCTCCCAGCTGGCAGGTGCTTCAGTAGCACAGGATCTGCTTTTGTTTTGAGCACAGGTTTTTGGAGCAATGCATGTCAGCTTGCCCCAGCAGAGTCATTAAGTGCACACTACAGAGTGTGTTTTACAGCTGTATGTACAGATCCAGAATATCTTTTATTAAGCACTAAGCATGAATTAGAATTAATCAAATCCCAACTCTTAACTTAAGCCCAAATGGTACCAAGTGGAATCTGGATCACCAAGTTATATTCAGGCATTCAGTGAAGCATTTTCACTGTGGTTACCTCCTGTGCACACAGATCCTCTCTCCCGCAGAGCATCGGGCAGCTTGGCAGAGGTTTTTCTCTGTGACTGTACAGATCAAGAAGGCAGAGGTGAGCTGACAGGCGAGAGAAGGGAGAGGAGTTATTTCTTTCCTCCACACCTACAGACCTGAGATGGAGATAAGCTGCATAAATATCCGTTCTGACAGACAGTCTCTTCTCCCTTAGGCAGAAGGGTAACCATCTACATACAAGATAGAAATATTTCAGCAAGACTTATTTGTATGGTTCAGCAGAGACCATTTCATACACTGTAGTCTTTCAGACACAGAGATTTTTTTTAAAGGTCACAAAAGAGAAAGTTGGGAGTCCTTTTTTATCTACTTCATGTAAATTTTCCAATATATGCAATGCTTTGTCATACATATAAAGCATAAATATGACATCTGTGGAATTAATGGCAATGAAAAGATGCTGGTGGACATACTTCAGCATTAGCCTAGGGGACAAGCAAATCCTCTRCCTTGAGAAGAGTAAGACACTCATCCACTATCACACAAGGATGTAAAATTTTATCTTTTGTGTGCATTACTTGGAAGCCAAATGCATGCAGTTGAGAAGGGCGATTGTTTGGGTGAAGCTGATATRGCAGTACAGAAGCACCTGTGGTAACGAGTATCAAGTTGATGGTTTAACTTATCAGCGACCAATTTGGGATTCTGCACTGTGGGGAGTGTGGAGTGTCAGTGACAAGAAGAGCAGAGGGAACTCGCACCTCTCCACAGACCTGTGAGTGTATCACTTAAACCTTTCCTTACCTTCATTTCTGCAAGTGAAAAACACTAACTGCCTTTACTATTAATTGCTTTAAACTACATATCACCTAAGTGCAGAGTATAGTGGTTACCATAATGTACTGTTAATATTGTACATAGATTAATGTCTGTCTGAATGGGTTCAAAAGCTTTAAGAATTTATGACAGAAATTTTCCATTTTTCTTCTGTGGATTTCCAATAATTATAATTACTATCTGCAGAAAGTACAACAAAAAASGTAATTCAGTAGACAAGGTATTAACGTGAGTTCATTAGGGCTTAATTCTGTTTTTAAATATTTATTAATTCATTTATTGAATTATTCATTGTTTTAAGCGTTAATTGTATCTTGGCACTCCTGTAACTCAACTTCTCTGTGTATAACACATCTGATAGACATTAGCCCATTGCAAGGTTCATTAGTCTCTAAAGAAAGCTTTCATGTGATAAAAGCATCACTAAACAACGATGAACCAGCTTGTTAATTTCTTATGTGTTCTTTATTCACTTGACATTATGAGTGTCTTTGCATTTCTCCCACATACAAAATGTTTATTTTATACATGCTTTACATGCCTAATGAGTTTCTTCCTCAGAGCTATTAGCCATTCCTCCCTGCTTTCAACCTTTCCCACGTGGTGACCTGATTTTCTAAGAACTTCCCTCCCCTTGTAGATAACATGTCATTGCATCCCTGTTTGCACACACAAAAGGATTCAGTAACCCTGTATTGAACAAGCACAAGATTATTCACCTGCTTCAAACCATACCTGTGCATCGCCTGAGGAGTCAGAGCTTTAAAATAAAAGCACAAGCATCCACGCTGCCGCCACGGGCATGATTGCTACTGCATCCCGAGTATTGCTGCAAGCAACGTACAGCTTGACACACTGTGAAGTTGCCAGTTAAAGCCAGTTTCTTTGAATTTTTGACAGAGGTTTCCTAAGGCTGTGGCCTGCAGCACACAGCACCTTCAGGCAAGCCAAGAGTGCCTCCTGTTTGGAGCGAAGTTTCTCCTAACAAAACCGAAAAAAAAAAAAAGTATCAAACTCTAAAACTTCTTCAGGTTTGCTTTACTTGGCCTACTTCTCAGTCACTTCTGCTTCTCCTAAAGAAACACAGATGCTGCCCTTTAATAAATAAGGGGCAAAAACAAGTAACAAGATTTAATATGAATTAACAATTTAAGCCACGCACAAAATCAGCTCTAATAACAAAACGAACGTAGGGCAGCTCCTYCGGCTCGGGGGCACCGCCCCGCGCGGGTTTCCCCGCCCCAACCTCGGGCCAGAGGGAGCGCGGCCCTTCCGCACACGCGGCACGGCCAACCCCCGGAGCCACCGCCTCCAACGGCTCCCCCGCCGCCAACGGCTGCCGGCGTCACGTGGCCGCCGCCCTCTCCAACGGCTGCCGGCGTCACGTGGCCGCCGCCGCTCCGCGCATGCGCCCTGCACAGGCGGCCGGAAAGTCTGCGAGCGTTTCCGGGGTGGCGGCCGGCGCCGGGACGAGGCGGCGGCGGCGGCGCTGGCAGCGGCAGCCCCGGCCCCAGCCCCAGCCATGTCGTGCACTCTGGTGCCCTTCGGCCACTTCCAGGACTTGGAGGCGGCCCGCGACTTCCTGTGCCCGCAGCGCCGCGCGGCCGGCGCCGCGCCCGCCCGCGACAGCGGTGAGTGGAGCCCGCGTGCCGCCTTCCCCGCGCGCCTGCCTCGCGTTCCCGGCGCCCCGCTGGAGCTCTGTGCGGGGGGCAGCCCGCGCCGCGCTCTGCGGGGGAGCCGGCTCCGGCAGGCGGGGGAGCGCGCAGTGCGGCCGCTTCAGGACAACATCCAGCCGCGGCCCCGGGCGGCTCAGGGCGCGGGAGCTTTGACGTCCAAATGCCCACACGTACGTGGAGGAGGTGACTGCGGAAGAACTGTTTCCTCTCCAGGTTTCATCGCCATACCGTAGATCATGCAGATCTTGTGCTAAAAAACTGCTCTGTGCTATCTCCGTCCGTATTGTTTTATGCCTGTAACGCCCTGGAAAAATGTTTGCTGATTCCATATGTTCTTGATATCACCTAAATTTAAAGAGGAAGKTTGTGAGCCGTTTAGAAGTTGTGTGTTTTGAATAGTTTGTGTTCCAGTAACTCATGCAAAAGAAATTAAGCAGCTTATGTCTTGGTAGCATGTGGGACAATAGTGTGTGTAAACTCCTAATGAATCCTTTTGGGCTGGTGCAGCAGATCTACCGAATGGTGGCTGTAAAGAAAGGAAACTTAATATTTTAGAAGGCCCCCAGRAATGAGAATCTTAAGGGGGTGCTGTTCTTTGGTTTTAATGAGCTGGCTGTGTGCTGCAGTATTTCTATACTTGCTCATTCAATCAGTGACGCAGACCAGTGTTAAAATCAAATGTTTTTCAAGATGTTGCTCATTTGGACTTTTTCAAATCTTTTGGACTTGCATGTGCAACTTGTTGATACTAAAGGTATTTTTCTGGCTCAGGATAAATAAGCATAAATGTTAGTGGAAAGGATTTCTCAAAGTGACTTTTGCAAAAGCGTGTAAACAGCTGGCACTGAGGAAGAAATGGTTAGTGCATTCATCTCTGACAGGGAGAAACACCACAACAACTTTTGATGGTATCTTACGTTGGAATGCATTTTAAGTGGGAAAAGTATCTTTTTTGATTTGGACTGCGTGGAACTTGAGACTTTTTCCTCTTGCACGGGTTTCTGCTCGTTTGCTGCCTAATGAACTGAATAATTGAGCTGCAAGATTGTTTTGAGAATAGCTATATTAAATTGAGCTGCTGTAGAGGCTGCAGTCACTGCTTATCTTCTGGTCACGGAGTCTCGGCTGCTCAGTTTAGGAAAACAGGAAGGATGATCAAAATCTTAGAGTTTGCTTTCCCTCGCTGTAAGTAAACATGAAAAACTGGTAGCTGATAATGTGTGTCTGGAGCTACTGCTCTGGTTAGATTACTGTTAAGTGTTTTTATTCTTTTGTTATTATTCTCCTCTACCTATTACCCCATTCATTTGTCTTACCACTGACAAGCCACTGACTTGTTGCATGGCACTCTAAAAATTGTTCTATTTTCTCTTTGGTAACAGCTGTGTACTTTGGCTCTTGCATTGTTCATGTGAAAGAACACTTTGCTTGGCAAAAAGAGTAAGTGGGGAAGTCTGAGAAAATAAGAAACAACTTCTAAAATTGTGCACTAGGAAAAAGAAAACAAAATATTTTTCCCAATCAAAAAAGGAAAAAAAAAAAAAAGTGTCATGATATAACCAGAACAAAGGCAAAGATTTTTTTTAAACTAAGCAAAATCTAAACAATTGTTTCTTATCAGAGAAGGATTTAGTAAAAAGAGTTTCCTTGGCAGCATGTGTTGTTTTAAAACAGCATTTAAATGAAATTATACATTAAAAGCATTAAGTTAACCTGTCATTTTCAAATTTGATTTTAAAAGGTAACTGACTTCTTAAAAGAATCTGCATCTTCACTTATTCCAAGAGAAAGTGAAATTTTCTTCCCCTTTTTATGGGTGAACATCTAAACACAGTTCAGAAATAGAAAAGGGTGATTAAAAAGCGTGCTGGTAACCACAACTTCACATCCCATTTTTCAGAAGCACAGCAGTCTGTATCCATCTAGTTCATGTGAAGGATGATATACCCTTCTGACAAACTAGAGGGGAAAGAAACAACCCTGTGATGACCTCCAGGTCCAACAGGTTAGTAATTACCTGTGAAACGGGCCAGGAAACTCTGCAAGTGTTTGTGATTCCTTGGTTGCGCTATGGATCGTCCATCAAAACTTCTAATAATGCAACGCTAAAGAAGCTGGAATGATGTCCACTGGTTAGTGAAGTGTCTCGATATCTGCCMTGGTTTCTTGTGGGAGGAGAGGACTAACCAGAATAAAGTCTGGTTGTGGTTGGTCTAACATCACTTGACTTAAAGGAATAAAAGTGTCATTGTGGATTAAGCTAGTTGAATATGCTCCTTACAGAATTCCTATTTCTTTCTTTCCCAAAAAAAAAAAGGTTTGAATTTTTTTTTCACATTCCTGTGAAGAACAGGACTCTCAAAGCATGAAAATTTAAGACTCCTGGAAAAAGTTGATGCTAATGTTATTAGTGAGGAGGAAATCTTTTGTGGAAACTGAATCTGATGGTATCTAAGTGGCTTTGAAAATTGCTGCTTCTGGTGTACAAATCCTGGGAATAGAAAGTATTTGTATAACATTTAATTTGACAGCTTGCTGTGTGCAAGATGTCTGGGGGTGAATGTTGGCTCGATCAGAAAACAGCTGTAACTTATCTTCATTATACAACTGTCTATAATAGGACATTGCACATGAATGAAAAATAACTCATTAAATGCATCCTGTTTATAAGATGTGATAAAGCGTCACAGGCATAACAGATTTTTAGCATTGAGAAATTAATGGGCATTTAACTGAAAAGAGCAGAAAATCATATGGTAATGACACGCATAACACTTGTTATCAGTTACCAGTTTTGACTGTTTCTGGGGCTATGATGTGTTCTAGAGCTATGTCCTTCACTGCTCTTTTTTAATACAGCAGAGGTGATGGCTTATTCCTGTTAGAGGAACTTTTTCCAAAATCCTGTTCGGTTAAATTGACAGTATCCTGAACAGTGCTTTTTAGCCCTGGAGTCCTCTAATGATGTCTTTGGAATTGTGCTTGCATACTTCACTTCATTTGGGTCAACTAATGTAATTCAGAAATACAGATGACCAGGCTTTTTATTTCAGAGTTGGAAACAAGGTTAAAAGGAAAAATGCATTATAAAATTTAATCATAAATTGCATTTAGCAACAGAGTTCTTAACTGTTTCTGTATCCCGCTTATTGAGTTTGGTTTATTCKTATTGAAGAGCCTTCTGACGAGCTGTCTTGTGCTGCATCTTTTAATCGGATCCTGTCTTTGCAGATTGCATTGATAGCTTTGTGTCCTTTCTTTCTATTTCATTATTTCCATACATATCATAAAGTACTCTCTCTGTCTTTTTTTGTTACTTTATTATTAACACATTCTTAGATATTTGTTGTCTAAATGATGTGCTCTGTGTCATCACTGGTTGCAGAATGGCATCAGAGTACTCTGCCATGTCATCTGCACCCTGACTTTCTTGCTGCTTTAACCTCTCCTTYTTCCTTGCAAGAATTTGAACTGTGATCTGTGCCTGAAAGAAAAACAAGATGTTCTGCATTGTACCTCATTTGCTTCCCATGCTATAAAACACTACAGTCTCTGCCCCCCGCCTTCCTCCYCAGCATGGTACTAAAAAGGTTTGTTGTTGGGGCCATTATAAGCTGTGGAAATTTGCAGCATTTTTTTATTGTTTTAAAGAAGATGTGTAGTGTCTAGAATTATTTTTTAACTTTTTTTTTTTCTTGTGGAAGGCAGTAGTGACCTTCTAAAGGAGGAGAAAGCACTCTCAAATTACTGCTTTTCATATTAGTGAGCTAACTAATTGATTTTGAGTGTCTCTTTCTTTCTTCCCCCACTTGTTACAGACATCTAAACCATAACTGAAAATAAGTTATAATCTTGGTCTCAAAAAGGACTTTTTAGTAATGCTCCCAAAATGAGTGAAGAATCTGGCAGTCTCTAGTCAGGGGAACTTTTCCAGTAAATGTTCTATAATTACCGAATAGCAAGATTTAAAACTGCCTACAGTTCCTTAGTCTGAAGAGAAAATAAATGTCTCTCTTGTCTCACTGTGTAATGCAGAGGTGCTGGAGCACCAGTAAATATATAGAGGGAGGGAAAAAAATGAAGCTCGTGCTTGTARATAGTAGCGCGAGACAAAAATGCCTCATAATTTTAACAATTCTTGAAGCAGGGATGGAAAAGAAGTTGGAAACTTATAAGATGATGAAAAACTACATACATGAAATGAAGATATGAACTAAATAGATGCATGACTTGACTGTGTTTAATGCTTTTATATATAGAAAGACCATCGATATTAGATATGTGTAGTTTCCCACCTGTGCAAGCAGTCACTGGCCAGCTCGTGTCCCACTTGCCTTTTGGCGCCTGCTACAGAGAGCTGGAAGGACAGACAAGGGCTCTGTGCCCAGAGGCAGCTGCTGCCTGGCCCAGGCCATGCTGCTGCTGTGGGAAATTATTCTTTTGGCTCTTAAGGTTGTGATAAAAATGCTTGCAAAGAAGTCCCTTATTCATTAACATCAGTGAAAATGTTTGCCATGTAGTACTTCATTCCTCGGATGTTCTGCATAGGTTTTTTTGTAGTGAGCCTTTGTGCATTAAATTCGTCTTAAAACAATTTTATGTCAAATTATAAGCAGCCCTAAAGTTCAAATGAAATAATGGTAAAGTTTTAATGCTGTGTGCTTTAAATTAAAGAATTAGGTGATTCCTGTAAATGCAGTAGATCAATTTCTACTCTTAATGTCTTTGCCGTAAGGTAAAACCTGACATTTGTTGTTGCTTTATCAAAATAGGAGAACTGTTTGCCAAATCGGAGAYGGAGATGAAATAGGAAATGTAGGTGTGCATAAGAAAGCTCCAGGTTTTCCCAAGTAACAGCATATTACAAATCCAGGACTGTCTGGGACTTGTTTAGCTATTGGCCACTCCGTAATGTTTTTTTTTTTTCCACAGTTTCCTGAGCTCTATTTTTGCTAGGGGAAAATGTGTGAAGTTTCTTTAAAATCCTCATGGTAGACACCTATGTTCCTGTTGTCATTKCACTTGTTAGCAGGTGCTGGTGCATGGGGAAGGGTGTCATCTCCTGCAAGCTGACAGCTTTTGTGGGACACSTTGTGATTTGCAGGCACAGATGAATGGCTGGTGGCTTCAGGTGTTACAGAAATATTCCTGTCGGTTGCTTCTCTATCCGTGTTTTCATGTGTTAATGCCCTACTTCCCTAGCCATTTTAGTTGCATAGTTGAAGTGTCTGTGTCACAGGGATAGGGAAACAACTTTCCCCCCTGTATGAAAGGTGGGAATTCATGCAGGGCTTTAAAAATACATGCAGTTAAGACACATAGGGGCAATATATACAGTGTGGAGGATGAGTGAGAAGGAGCAAACTTGTAAGGATTACAAGGCTGTAGGAGATGGTGGCTTTGTAAAGTAGGGCACAGTTTGGAAAAGATAACGGCAGCTTCCTTCATGGAATGATTCCCCAGCATTAACTTGTCCGTGATTCATGGATCTGAGAATGGTGGTGAGAGCAATGAAAATCTTACTGTTCAGAAAGAAGCATCAAGAGTCCTCACAGACAAAGGTTCATGTTGAGCATTCAGTCCCRTAAATCAAATAATGAAAACAAATAGGGAGGCTGAGATCTTTTGGAACGGTGATCTCTCAGTGCTACTTGAAGGCATTGGCCTCAAGACTAGCAGTGTTTCAGGGATGTGGTTATGCTCCTCTCAGAAGGAGCAAAACGGACTGTGGCCTGTGAGAGTACTTATTTCCTCCTTGAATTTGATAAAAAAAATGAGATTTTGTTGCCTTTTGAGCAAATGAAATTCAAACAAAAGTAGAATTTTATATTGCTTCCTTAKACAAAACACTGAATTTCTAGTGGTTTTTTTTTCTGCAGTTTATATTGAGCAACACTTGTCACATTTCTCCCTTATATTAATACATTTGTGCACTGTTAGATTTTTAAGCTCAAGTACGAGACAAGACCATGACCCTTTGGAGCTTTTTACGTACACAGTTCTGCACAAAATAACTGTGCAGTGAGGTCTGTATTGACGATGATGCAGTAAAATGGGTTGACTCACCCTTTTTGTGGATGTTAGAGACCTTTCAAATTCTAATAAACGTTATTCATGGAGTGGGTGTTTTGGCTTGTACGGTCTTGTGAAGTACCTGCTCAATAGTATTGCTGAAGAGCTTGTTTCTTAAGGCTAAAATATATTTTTAAGCTTTTGTCTTTTTTAGTCGTACAAAAATTTAGATGTGTTTTAAGCAGAGTATGGACTTCTGTTTGTAATGGATGCTCCCTGTAGCCCTTTGCACAGGCTCTATAATGTACATTAACATTGTATTTTCCAATGAGAGAGTATGGTCTTTTTTTTTAAAGACTAGCACTTTAACCTTTATCAGACCACTAGGAATTGAGCCAGTCTTTCCCACAGACAGTTTTCCCAGGTGCCTGGGGTAGGCTTGTGGTTTTGCTGAGCTTTCTGAATAGCATCAGTGAAATTGGTTTCTGAATGGCACAGGTGATATCGACGTGTGTCTTGTTAATCCTCCTCAGTGTCGTCTCGCAAGGGCTGAATAACCAAAGCCCTTGGTCCTGTTTTCCCCTCRGGCTGCAGCTTTTGCTTTGGCCACTTTGGAGGGAGGCCAGTGAAATCTGCATCCCTGTGGCCTCAGGCGTCCAGCTGTTACAGAAGAATTTTCATGCACATCCCTTAGGTGTGAAGATAATTTCAGGATCAGCCAGTAGCAACAGACTTAACTTAAAGGCAACAACAACAACAATGAAATCCACACCAAACACACACTACACCTTAAGAAAAGGGAGATGCACTATTTAAGTGTAAAAATATTATTTGCCACAAAAACAGACTTCCATTTGCTGTATAAAACCAGCAAGACATTTTTAATCTCTCGAGTTGGTGATGGAGAAACTGAGAAAAGACAAATCTGCTTGAAAAATTTGCCAAGTGAAGAGGCCCTAATGAGGGATCAGTGATATCTTGTACCAGGAACTGTAAACTATTACTTGGCGAGAGCTCTAGCTCCAATCTGTCAAAATTAATTTATGCACCACAAGCTTTGTTGTAGTCCATTTCCAGTTGGTACTTAGGATACATCTTTTATATCTTTTATCTTTTTATGGTGTTAAAAGTGTTTTTTTTTTTTTTTTTCACTCATGGAAATAACACATCAGTTCCTTCTACTTCAAGTTCTTTCTGTAGCACTCGATTATAATTTCATTTTTAAACAGAAACTAAAATTATAGTGCATTGGAGAAAAGGGAATGCATTGAGGAAGGAATGCAACTGCCAAAAAAGATCTTTTTTTTTTTTTAATTTTAAATTCTTTTTCCTTATCTAAGCTGTATCTATATGATAAATGTTTTTCATTTAAAGCAGGTAAATCGGCAAACTGGGAAGATGATGGCTGGGGAGCCTGGGATGATGCTGAAGTACAAGAACCTGTAAGTTCACACGTGTGAGTTTTCATTGCTAACTTGTCTTTCGCTAAGGACTGTCTCGCTTGTGTGTATGCTGGTTTGTTTTCCTGTATGTAGTTACCACCTGACCAAGAAAAAAGTTCTTGGACAGCATTTTGAGTGTAGCTACTTGTTTGTTCACTTTGTTCACAGGATTAGTGAACAAAATATGTCTCACTACTTGTGATAGTTACTCATGTTCYTCTGTTCTTTAGTTTTTACTTCTCATTAGAGCATTCACAGATATGGAGAAATTCTTAGGGGCATCTTATATTTTGGAATCACCCAGAGAAAGCAAGTTGTTTTTGTCTCGCTTGCTTTTCCTTGGAGGGAGGAAAGACTTGGTGTATCTTCTTAGTATCTAACCTCATCTCAACTTTGATACAACATAGAAATACCACAAAGAATTATGGAACTGCAGATCAACTTCAGTGTGTCTTAGAAAGAAGTCCTGAGTATTTAATTGTATCTATGATAAGACTATTTTAGGAGTCTCTTCCTTTCTGTTCTCTTATTTATCCAATTTTTGAACATTAGCTGTAGAGGGATGAATTTAACCATCTAATCTCAGAATCTGAGTAACTCTTAAAAACTGACCCGTGGTTACAATTTGAAAAAAAAACAAAAAACAAAAAAACACCAAAAACAAGAAATCTCAAACCTTATGCTGAGACTAAATACCACTTTTTTCCACTTTCTTTTTCTTGGTATTTGAAAGAGAACAGACTTAYGAAGTGGGCTGGTAACTGATCTATAGGAAAAGGCAACTGTCAGTGCCTCAGGAGTGTTCCTTATGTGGAGATAGTAACATTCTCAATACTGTCAACTGCTGTCAGGAAGGGAGAGAGAAAAATAAATAAAAAAAAAGTGTCATAAGGAGTCTTCTAATCCAGTGCAAAATGCAGACAACAGGAGAACGTGTAGGYAGGAGCCTGGAGCAGATATCTTAGAATTTTATAGTATAGAATGGAATAAGAAAGCTGAAAAGATGACAGGATTTGCTTAATTTCTAATTCCCACGAGTGCATGCTTGAATGCATCCTGTCATTATTTTCTTAAGTAATGTGTTTTAGAAGCAATGTGGAAACTTGCATATACCTACTTGGTACTGACTTTTTTTTTTCCCGTGTTCTCTGGTTTCTCATTGCTTTGGGCAGGTGATTCACATCCGCAGTTACGTTGTTGTCTTCCTGCCTGCCTCCATTCCAGTATAGAATTAGTGCTGAGAAGTGTCATTTCTGTAGCATTTAAAAGAATGATGCAGCCTGATGTAATTGCATGGCCTGTTCTCTGTGCATGAGCTGGATTTTCTGCAGCTGTCTATATGGTTAGTGAAGGACAGTCCAAAATCTGCATGAAGGAGAAAGGATGCTGGAAATAGATCAGAATGAGATAAAAGTTACAAAGTAAAATGAATAGGAAAAAAACAGATGCGTAAACTTTCATTCTGCTTAGGACTAATGCCAAAAATAAAGTGTTAAAAATTAAGTACTGAGCTAGCTGATTTCTACTTATTTATTTATTCTAAATATGATAGCAAGGAAAGTCTTTTTAGGATATGAAGCTTTTATTAGCTGGGTGAACAGTGGCTTTGGGGAGCCTGGACATGGCAGTAGAGTTGTGAAAAATCTCCTGTGAATAGATTTCAGACTCCTAAATTCTGACCACTCCTGTAAGCATCTTTCTAATAAATATATAGTACTCCTTTTATGTGGGGGTGTGTGGATGGTGTTGAATGAGGGCTCATATTACATGTGCTCCTATTGCCTCTGTAGGACAGGGCTCTTTACAGGGATAAAAACATCCCTGTCTCCAGCTAGTTCCACTTTGAATTACGYAGCTGCTCTGGGGTTGTTGCAGAGGCCGAGGCTCCTCAGTTGCCAGCTGACTTGCGTAAGATGTTTTGTTAGGGAGAATGTCTGTGTAAAAATTCCCTGCGTCCGAATGAGTCATCCGGACAGAACTGCTCCAATAGCTCTCTCCTAGAGAGCTAATGGGATGGACTGAGGAATTCTAATTAAGGAACTGAGGAATGAAACCTGCCTGTTGCCTTTATCTCACTATGCAGGAGCCCCACCAATGAGTTGGGTGGTATCTCTGTAACTGCTTCAGCAGGGAATGGATCCTCAGCAGTGATGAGGAAGACAGACAAGATGAGCATGTGGTCTCGGGAATGAATCACTTCAGATGCTGTTAGGGAAAGAAAAGAATATGAAAACCCTTAAATAGTGGAGCTAAAGACCCATCCTGTAATTTCCATAAATTTTTTTAAACCACATCCTTATAAAATCTGCTGTAATGGAATTTCCATAGTGTTGAGAACAAGTACTTCGTTTTCCCTTTTCTGCTTACGCTATTTGGTAGACTTGCATGTGTGGTTGTTTTCCTTTATATTCTCTTCCTTTATATTTTTCTTTATCTTCCTTTATCCTTCTTTTATATTCTCTTCTTAAGTAGAATTAATATTTATTTCATTTTTGTTCTATAGTCATGCTGATACAATTAGTACAAGGTTGATGCATTTGTCTTTATTTTTTTGTGCCAGTTTGAGCTCTAGTGACCTGGGCATTAATGCATTCTGCATTAGTGCTGAGAGCAAGTCAAAATGTTGTCATGAGTCTTGCAAGTTTCTACTTTTGACTCCATTTTTACTCATAGGAAGAAGAGGAATCTGCTTCTAAGAACCAGAGAAATTACTGGCTTCAAAGCTGTGTGTTGTCATTGTCACCAACCAATGACTTGATGGTAATAGCTAATGAGCAGAAAGCTGTCTTTTTAGTGCGTAAGTATAAATTCTAATAAGTACATATCCTAGTATATGAATAAAAATCATCCTCCCCATCATCTAAGTTTTGTCTTCCAGAACTTGGAGATGGCCAAGTGTTTTATAGTCCATGTCATGAGTTCCTCAGGTACTGCCAGGGAAAGTGGATTCTTTGTCTTTACTTCTCAATTATATTTGGAAGTGATAAAACAGATTTTTCATGAATAATGAGATGTCAGGTATACTGTAACTAACTTATCAGAGGTGCTTAGAGRACAAAACAATTTTTGTCTTCTGTGCTAGTTTTATGCTTTGAGAAATGTTTTACCTCTTAAGAAATATTTTACCTCCTGAAATCAGGCATTTCAGGAGGATTTTAGTAGTATGTCTTTCCTGGTTAATATCTAAGATATTGTAGTTTTTTTTCCTTTTAAATCTTCAAATTGTGTAATTGCTGCTTTAACTGCATATAATTCCAAATAATTCCATTCCATATAATTCCATGTAAGTGCATATAATTCCAAAAACTTTGACAAGTCTGGGTTATCACAGTGTTTCTTTTAGTCGTTCTAATCTCCAAAATGTGTCAGGATGTATTGTAAAGAGGAGAAAGATTAGGACTAGGATTACATCTGTGAGATGCAAAACATTGCCATTTTATAGATGGTATCTTTATTCTTAATGGCAGCCAAATGGAAGCACAGTGACAAGGGAAAAGAGGAGATGCAATATGCTGTTGGCTGGAGTGGCTCTCTGAATGTTGAAGACGGGTAGGTGCTGAACTCTAGTTGTAATTAAAACATCTTTTTGTATTTTTAATGTTTGCAATAAAATAGTATTTATTTGAATATATACTTTTATTATATAAATATATATAAAATATATTTTTATATATATACACACTTATACTTTTATTTGAATATACTTTCCAAATCTTGGGGAGGAAGTGCTCTGAACTGCATTTCATGCCTATATCCATTCTAATGTTATAAATGGAGAAATGGAGTAAGMTGGATGATGAGAGGCATTTTCTGAGAAAGTCATTTTTTGTGTGTGCTGTGATATGTATGTGTATGAACTCCTTATGGCAGTATGAGTTCCTGCAGATTAACGGAGTTGCAGTCCGTGGAAATCAATGTAAGTACATATAATTCCAAAAACTTTAACAAGTYGGGGTTATCACAGTGTTTCTTTTGGTCATTCTAACCTCACACAAATAGAGGCCATCTTCCTGGTCAAGATGTTACTCCAAATCATAATCAGTGAGCAAAATTCAGAAAACTTCATGTGTGCACAGTTTATCATTGATGTCCATGATACATAGCCTCTTTCATATTTCGGCCACTTTCAGAAGCAGATTCTGGATTCAGGTTRCTTAGGGGATTTTGAAAATTTACTTTGGTGTTGCTTTTGGTGTGTGTATATGATATTTCCACAAGATCTGTCTTCAGATAGATGACAGACTCTTCCTGAAATCTCTATGGGGGAGGATTTTGCATTTCATTCTTCTTTTTGTAAACCCTCTTAAACTTGCAGTCTTAAGCCACTGTCACCTTTTGAGCAGCCTCCTCATTGGTTTCTGCTGTGTTGAGGGAGGTGTTGACTTAATCGGCTTCTCTCCAATCTGTAAAAAGCATAATCCTATTTTATAAACCTGCTGCTGGCACAGGTTTGAACTGTTCTGTATTGTGACTGTGCAATGTTTCTCCCTCCTACCACTGAACTTGCCAAATTGTTTTTATTYTTTTAATTTTTTTTTTCCTGGTGAAGTTAGAATCCCTAGAGCACTGACATATGGAATGGGAAGCTTGCTTTAGATTGACACAGTTATATTCCTTGCTTAAGGTTTGCAAGCACTTCCCGTAGGTGAAATTTCTGTTTCTATGGATGTGTAAATATAACACAGTTGGTTTAAAGACTTGAAAAAAATTGTGCCCAGCGTGGACTTCAACTGGAAGTCCTGTGGTAGCTAAGCTTTCCTGATGAAAAATGAGATTTTACTGAGACATTTAACATTGCTTTTAAGCTGTAATTTATTTTGTGTCAAACTTGTATTTAGAAACTTTTTCTTCTAATTATCTAGCTTGCTTATTTAATCATTCCTCCGGGGAAATGGAAGTGACCTGAAATGCAAATAATCAACATTACTGCAGGCAYTTATGTTTAAGCACTCTTTGATATGTCGTCTCAAATTTAGATAAAACTTTCACACAGCTTCTGCTTGCCTAGACAATGTAAAACTTTGTCGTGGCAGCAATAAAATAACCCTTTTGATGTGAGAAACGGAGGATGCTTTTCTGCGTTTAGTAGCCGTGCAAACTCTGGTTGAAATTGCTCACGTCTTTGTGTTAATGGGGAAGCCCACATTAGCTTTTTAAATGCTTTTAGRTTATGATATGATAAAATGCTCTGTCTGTAAAATCTATTAATTACGGAATGGATTTCAGAAATATGTTTTGATAAGTTGATGGCTTTTTAATGATTGCTCTTGATAATCATTTAAAAAGTCATAGCAAACTTAGTTTGGTTTATATATGCATTAGATTAGAGTTGTTTGAGTATGTACTGAAGAGTCTTAGCAGACTAATCAATCTGAAGGAGAACAGAGCAATAACAGGTTGTAGTGAATACATAGAACATTTGGACACAAGCAGTGCCTCTTAATATGGACTTGTAATTAAAATGTCTTCAAAAATGAAGTTTTTCTTTTCTGACTTGATAAGAGTTTGTGTGATCGATTATGTGCTTTTATATACATATATTAAAATATATATTATTTTTTAAATGCACCAACTTCTGGTTTGTTAAGATTGTCACAGAGGACAAAATTTTGCAGAGCTGGAGGCTGAAATACGCCACTTAATGATACCTTTCTGTTTCTAGTGAATGCGTCAGTAGTGTGTTGTGTATCCCACTGGCAAGTCAGAAGAGGTAAGGGCTGATCTTTCCTACGCTATATGCATTATCAGACCCCCTTGCAGTACAGTTTTGAATGTGCACAGCTCAGAACAGGTTGATTTTTAATTTCTGGCATCTCTTTGTGAAACAGGAGTTCCACTGGCCGTCCTGACTGGACCTGCATTGTGGTTGGCTTCACCTCTGGCTATGTTCGCTTCTACACTGAGGTAGGTTTCTCAGTGGGGCTACAGAGAAGCTATTTCTCTAAAATACCTGTTTCTGTAGATTGTACTTTCTGCATCCCCTAGACAGGGGTTGGGGGCACTAATGTTCACGCTTYTTTTTTTTTTTTTTTTTTCTCTTCTAGAGTGGGGTGCTGCTTCTTGCACAGCTTTTAAATGAAGATCCTGTCCTGCAGCTTAAGTGCAGAACTTATGAAATTCCCAGGCATCCTGGTGTCACAGAACAGGTTTTGTCAGATTATTTCAAAAGCGAAGTGGCAGTGTTTTGGGGTATGGAAGGGAGTCTTCTCTGTGAATCATCTACATCCTTTACAAATTTTGGATAGATAGAAAATTCTTTAGAACAGCAGGCTGTAGATCTCGTTCTGTAATTATTCTTGCCTGTGTGGCTTGGATTTAGCAGTTATTTCTGTCGCCTTTGGAATATAGTTAACCTGATAGAATTGTTCTGCTTTTTTTTTCTCTGCCCTATTCTTGCAAAGGAAGAATTCGTTTCCTCCTTTTATTTTCTCATTTACAGGCAAAATATATTTACTGTTGATGAAAGGACAAAATGCAACGTAATAGGTGTTGAGAGCTGTATCTACTCTTTCRTAATCACTTGATTCTAATTATTTCACAGAGAAGATAGCTGAAAAGTAAAACCATCTTCATGAGTGCTAGGAATCCACATTTAATTACAAGTATTTCCTTCAAAGATTCCTGTACAACTCATGCTATTTAGTAGAAAAGCCATTTTGCTTTGCTCTTGGCGGAGTTATCCTGCTTTATGTAGGGAACTAATGAAGCTACGCAAAAATTTAAGCTGGCTTTGTACAAACACTCTTGTGATTTAGCATGACATTTTGGGATCAGTTTTGAAAAGCAGACGCATTAAGGCATTTACATCTTGCATTTATATGACCAAATTAACATTTGTGTGCCCAAATAGTAATTCAGGCGCTAATTCAGTTTCAGAATGTGGCTCATAAATCCTTGATATTTGTGTTCTAGATAGACCTTTTCCTCTGTCGTCTTCATAAGCTACTGTAACTCTTGTGTTTTCTCCTTAAGCCATAAAATATATTATGGAAATATAAAAGTCAGTGAAAGAAGATAAAAATTCAAAATAAAGTGCCTGAATGACTGTTGCATATTCATATACTGGACAACTTAATAGTGGATTTCTTTAGTTTTGTCTTATTTTGTTGTCTGGGTATTRTTACAAACTTGCTATTTGGATGTATTGCTTGTTTTCAAATAGTAAATGTAAAAGCTAGAAAAGATATTATTATAATAGTAACACTTTTTAAAAAAATTTATTTTTAATATACAGAATGAAGAACTCAGTATCTTGTATCCAGCAGCCATTGTGACAATCGATGGTTTCAGCCTCTTTCAGTCCCTTCGTGCATGTCGTAATCAGGTAGCAAGAGGTATGTTTAAAAAGAAATATTTGTTTCTGGAGTTGTTGCTTTATTTTTATTTTTGTTCGTTAAGGACCAAATCAAGATGAAATTTGGATCTTCCTTGCTTGTCAGTTGGTATATAGCATATGATGTACTCCATTGAATTTTTTTTTTTTTTTTTTTTTTTTTAGGCAGATAACTCGGTACAAGTTGTCTGAGTAATACTGACTTTGTGGCACATTGTCACTTGAATGCTATTTAAGATGTTTAGCAAGTCAGGATGCTGATTTCACTAAGAGTTAGTGAAATGTTTTTCTTCCTGGGAGAGACCTTCTGGGAAGTGATACTAAAGTCACCATGACAGCAGTAAAGGTCTTTGTGTTGGCCAAGGCCTGAGAGTCTTGGGTACCTTGTTAGATGTTGTAGCCTTTGATCCTGTTCCTTTGGTGTCCATTTGTACTGTGGTTTGGAAACTGGGTCAGTTTCCTAGGGTAAGAGGAGAACAACCTAACGCTACTGTGTGGTAAATTGCACAAATGTGGGACTGTTACAACTCTGGGAGATTAAATGTGGAGCAAGAACTCTTGCTGGGTGGTTCTCCCGAATTTTTGGATGATTGTTTTCACTATATTTCAATTTTGTCAGATTCTCATTTCCTCTGCACCCAGTTGTGTCAGCAGAAAATAGGTATATTTTGAGTATGGAAAACTTCAATGGATCTGCCAGCATTTGACACCTCTAGGGACTGTTGGGATATCAGCAGCCTTAGGGCTTGTCCATGGAACAGAGGAGAGGCAACCTCCCATAAATTGGAAATCTTAAAACTGATAGTGTGTGAATCATGCAGCAAACCAGAGAGAAAAGATGCAGGTGCTAATTTTGTCTCTAAAGAGAAAGATCCAACTAATTCCACAGCTAAGACTGCATCCTACTATTTTCAAGAGAGAAGATCGTTGCTTGCAGACAAGCACTTAAAGCTAGCTGTAATTATCTCCAGCAGTGATCCTACATGATATTTATTCTTGATCATTTATGTGTTCTAATACATTTTGGAGGGAGTTTGACTCATCATCTTAGTTTTACTGATGTTTGCAGCTCAGACTGTTGCATGTCTTGTGAATGTTCTGGCTTTATAGTTACTTTGGCTGAGGAGTTTTCTCTAAACATGCCCAGAGCACAGAAGTAAGTTTGCACAGAAATACTGATCTGTAAATGACTGGTAAGACAAAGCAGTCTGCAAATAGAAAATGTGATGGATGTCACGTGGAATTTTATTCAGTTAGCTTTTCTTAAATGTGCTAATTAGATTAAGGCAAGTATTCCCAGTTTTCATTTTAGTTCTGCAGATGCTTGTGTATGTTAATTTAAACAAGGTTATTCTGTGGCTTTTATTACAAATGTATTTTACTTGGTTATGCTATTCCTTTGTGTTTGCCTCAATAGAGATTTCTTTTTGTGTGTGTTTTACCAACTTTTGACAGCTGCAGCATCTGGCAGTGAGAATGTCCAGCCACCGCCACTGGCTTACAAGAAGTGGGGCTTGCAGGATGTGGATACAATCGTTGATCATGCTAGTATTGGTAAGCCCTTCTCTTTACTTAAAACATTAATCTGGATGAAGCTAATTATCTTACTGCTGATATGTTAGCATAGAAGTAATTAACAGGATTGATTTATGGGACTCTTTGGCTGAAAATGAGTAGTGGGAGAGGACTGAAGTTGTGAGTGAGCTCATTAACTATCATAATTATATTCTATTTCTAGTCTATTTGAGCCTCCCCCTGCACTTGAAGGGGGAAAGCTGGTAGAGGTTTAACTGCTTTATTCTGTCTTTTTTGTAAGAAAGAACCAAAAGAGAGACTAGATTTAGGTAGGATAAGATCTAGCTCATTCACAAGTTTAATGAAGTTTAGTTTGTTCCTTTACCTACCCCTCCCTTCCTGTCCCCCCAAATAAACAGCAACAACAAAAAACAGCAAAACAAAACCTCTCTAAACTGACTCTCCAGGACCTTGACTCTTTCAGAATTTGCAGAAACCCAGATTTTTATCAGACAGGCTGACCTGAGGGAGAACAAGCATAGTTTCTTTTCCTTCCCTTTCACAAAAGCAACTTGGCAGTCAGAAGTTTGTTAGACAGGTAAGTACTGCTGCTGATACCGTTCTTCAGTGTACATCTCTGCTGGTTCCTTGATACTCGGGCAGTTTGTGGGGAGCTTCCTTTSATTGCATAGGGTTGGTGATGAAAAACAGGAAAACGCAGCAAATCCTTCAACTTCATATAAAAACTCTGTGATTTTTGACTTATTGTTGAAAGAAATTGGACTGGACTTTTAACCTAGTCTATTTATTTGTGTAGTTTTCTTAGGAATTTGTCTAGCTAGGTCTTTGTTTCCTAATTTACTCTTCACCTGAATTGTGCCTTGTCAGACAAGAAGGCAGGAATGTACTTAGAACCTGGAATAAAATTGTGTAGCTTTGTTTGCAAAGTGTGAAACACTTAATGGTGTGTATTCTTTGTTTGTTTCTTACATAGGTATCACAACACTGTCTCCTTTTGATCAAATGAAGACTGCCTCCAACATAGGTGGATATAATGCAGCTATAAAAAATAGCCCTCCTGCTATGTCCCAGTATGTTACTGTTGGATCCAATCCTTTCACTGGCTTCTTTTTTGCTCTGGAGGTATGCCCTACAAAGTCAATGTGGTAAATCTGTTTGGATAATTAATGATTTTCTTTTCTGCATGAGTATTTCCAAGTATTTCTATGTTGGTTTCATGCTGACATTTCCCTTCCTTCTTGAKCTTCGGAAACTGAAATCTGGAGGAAAAACTTATTCTTTATCTTAAAATCAATGTGACGATCGAGTAAAGTCTTCTGGGAGGAGTCTTAGGTACTTTAATGACTTAAAAAAARTATGTAGGTTGAGGTTGTGTATGCATTCATTTTATGGATTGTTGAAGACCTTYTGGGGTTTAATCACATTCTGATCAAATGGTACACTGAATCCTGGGTATACTGAGGACATTTTTTCATAGTCTGAGACCTGAAAAACTACTTTGCAATTGAATTCAGTCTAAGAACATTTTCTTGGCTTTGTAAATACTTCTATTCTTCCTTTCAGGGTAGCTCACAACCACTATTGTCTCATGTTGCCTTAGCAGTTGCAAGTAAACTGACTTCAGCATTATTTAATGCTGCCAGGTAATGAAATACAAAATTTTAAATTACTTTTGTTTTAGTAGCAACATATAATTTGAAGATTTTTAGAATCATTATCATTAGTTTGATTCYCATAATACTCTCTTTTTTTTCTTTCTTTTTTTTTTCTTTCCTGTTGCAAGTGGCTGGCTTGGTTGGAAGAGCAAACATGAAGAAGAACCTGTCCAAAAACAAAAACCAAAAGTTGAACCTGCCACCCCATTGGCAGTGAGGCAAGTTTGACGTATTATCTGAATTGCTGTGAAACTCTTGTGTTCTTGATTATTAGAATTCTTTTTGAAAGCAGTTAGCTGATCAGCTTCTTTCTTGACTTGAAGCAGGGGTCATAGTTTGCATGTGATTTATTTTAAGCTTTATTCCATTTTTAACATTCTCTACAAATAACTTTATTCATTTCTGCGTAATTTCTAATGTRTGTACGTGTTGCGTTAGTGCAGCCTGTGCTTCTGTAGTATCTAATTTAAGTGTAAATTCATGACCATCAGGCCTGAAGTTTCTCTGAATGATGTAAGTGATAGCTGATATCATTTCAAAAAATTTAAGTAGTATCCTGTCTCCTTGTGGGACACGAGAAAAGAGGTGAGTGGCAACACGCCAAGTTACAACCTGATGTTTCAGGAAAACTGATGAAAAACTAAACTCAGCGCTGACGATTCTTTCTGGATTTTCTAAAGTATTCTTAAGCTTTTTTGGCAATAAAGGAAGATTTACCAAGGATCTCAGAGCAGTGTTAATTTTATAAGGTGATTGATTATGCTAGTTTCTGAAATTTTTGCAAATTTCATGTTTTAACAGCCCTTAGTTTTAAGTACAACTGTAACAGAATCTACAAGATCTCCTAGCAGACAACACAAAAACTCTACCCATACTCTTATTTTTTCTGTACTTTTGACACTTTAAAAAAACCTTCGTCCATATAAAATAATGTTTACTCTTTCTGAAGTGTTATCTTAAATATTTAGTGGTTTAGTTTTGTGTTTGTTTTAGGTTTGGACTTCCAGATTCCCGTCGTCATGGTGAGAGAATATGTCTTTCTCCATGTAACACTTTGGCAGCAGTAACAGATGACTTTGGAAGGGTTATTTTACTGGATGTTACAAGAGGACTTGCAGTTCGCATGTGGAAAGGTAGGATAGTGTACATCAGTGTAGCAAATAATGTGTCTCAGAATCCTGGGCTTTTGTGTTCAGGCTTGATTTAGAGTCCCAGGAGTTTTTCTGGAATTATGGAATATTTTACAACATTGTGTTATTACAAACTGAATTAAAGATAGATAAAGGGCATTGTGTGCCAATTCTGAAAGTACTGATGCAGAAGACTATGGAAAGAGAGAATTTTGGTCTGTATTATACAGATTTGGTCTGTATTATACAGATTATTCTGTGCTTTCTCCCACTTTTTCCTTTGTTAGTAACAGTTTAATATTATCTAGGATTTTCCATTATGCTTCCAAACTTTATTTGATGGCAAATTGCACGTGCACAGCTTGCTAGTTATATCCCAGTTAGAGCCTTATGAGTGAGGCTGCTGATCTGTGAAAGACCTTTTTAGAGCAAAACTATCTACTGAAAGCATTTTGAGAACTGACTCTTTTCTCTTGAGTTGTGGACCCCGTACAGCCTCCTCAGTGTTGTAAACTTGATCATAACTCCCACTCTGAGAGGCTTGTGTACAATGCCCGGTAGTACAGACCTGCTGTGTTTTCTTTTCTGTGGCTTCTTTGGGAATAGCTGATTCCTCCCCAGAGCTCTGCAGGAGGCTGCATTTGGCTCTGGGAAATCCTCTCGTGGGCCGCGCTAGGAGAGCGCAGCACAGAGCCCTGTTACAGAGGCGACAGGCCGCTGGTGCAGAGTTTGCTACAGGGTTGAAAACAGCTTGCTGCAGGGATAATATTTAAGTAAGCTGATGCCTATGCATTCTAATCCTTTATTAATTTCTGTAAGTTAATGAACTGCCTTCTCTGATAAAGGATACCGCGATGCAGAAATTGGTTGGATACAATCTGTAGAGGACCTTAATGAGAGAGAAACTGAGAAGATGGATTTTTCTCCTTTCGGACATGCGCAGGGTCCGAGCAGGGTGGCTCAGTTCCTTGTGATCTATGCACCAAGGAGAGGAATCCTGGAAGTGTGGAGCACTCAGCAAGGGCCTCGGGTTGGGGCCTTCAATGTGGGGAAGTGCTGTAGGTAAGAAATGCTTTGCATGTAGATATATTAGCTAAACTATTGGGGAGAAGTGATACAGGGATGTTCCTGGCTGGGAGGCTGTCTTTGCATTGCCAACAGTGTTTCTACTGAATGCATCTTGTTATTGTGTTACAGAAGGGAATTTTGTCCTGCTTTGTGGCTCYAAGTCTTTCCTGAAAAACATAACCTCCTGGTAGCTTTTAACCCTTTAGCTTTACAAAACAAAAAGCCTTTTTTCTTTTTGTGAAGAAGGAAAGTTGCTAATTTAATTCTTTGATAGAAAAGCTATGTTCTTATGTTGGTTTCAGATTGTTGTATCCAGGTTATAAAATAATGGGTTTAAACAATGTGACCAGTCAGGGATGGCAGCCTCAGACCTACCAGATATGTCTTCTTGATCCAGTCTCTGGAAGTGTGAAAACCATCCATGTACCTTTTCATTTAGCACTAAGGTAAGGTGTTTCTGCCTCTGTATACACAATTTAGTTTCATTATTGGTTTTGGAAATAATTTTTTATTTCTAGGGAACAATTCTAATATTCCTCAAGCTGAGTAATGTATTACTCTGTTAATAGTCTCTGATTTGTATGCACTAGCTTGAATTTTGTCATTGTTACCTTAAAGTAGTATAAATAAGAAACCTGTATTTTTCTGAAGCATTAGTCTCAGTTTCTTTCACATATATAAGTAAAATTATTTTCTTTTAGTGATAAAAAGAGTGAGCGAGCAAAAGATATGCACCTAGTGAAGAAATTAAATGCATTACTCAAGGCTAAAACTTCAGATCCAGGTAAGTTCTCTTATGTAATTTCTTAATATTGTTATCGAGTGGTTCTTGTAAGTGTATGATTCAAGGTGTGATAGCCGTGTGTACAGACAGCTGTGTGAATCAGGGTCTTTTTAAATGGCTTATATATTTTAGAAGCAACCAGATTAAGCCTGTCCCTTAAAAGGATCCAGTATAAGCTTTGTCTGCCGTTTAAGTCTTACTTGCACTCTGCTCTGCTTACTTGAAGCTTATTTGAGAGCTTACTTGAAGCATGATGGTCTGCTTGCAAGCCCTGTTGTGGGAGAGTTCAGTTCAACATTTTGCTGTAGATGTCTTTATTTTATAATATATTTTTCTTACAAAATTCAAGTCTGAGAAAAAGTTGCTGCTCAGTTGCTACTTTAGTTGGTTTTAAATTTGTTATGGCAACTCTTTGTAATAGTGTCAGTCAGCTCTATAGCATGAACCATGTATGTTTTAACTGTGATGCAGATTGCCTTGCTTTTTACAGTCCGACTAGAATATAGGAATTAAAGGCACCATTGTCTTTGTTTGCAGACTTGGTTGAAGCTGAGGCAAAGGAATTAATCCTGGATATTAAATACCCTGCTACGAAGAGACAGGTAAATGTTCAGAAATCAGTGCTTGAGTCCTGGGGAAGAAGTTATTGCATTATCAGACTGGAGTGCTAAACCGTTATAAATCTTACCAAAATACTTTTTTTCTGTGCTTATTTGAAATATTTAATTATTTTACTTTTTTTTTAAACATACTGTGAAGAGTTAATGTTGATTTGTGAATTCCTTAAGGTATTATCTGTGATAAAATGGAAATAGCATAAACAGAACAGAGCTTGCTGTAGGATCAAGTTATATGACAAGGATACAGTTGAAAATCATTCTGAAAGTTCTGCTGTTGTGGGCTTACTGTTTTTCACAGTAAAATTAACCAAATGTTTGATTTTTGTTGAATGTTTGCTTAACAGGCTCTGGAAAGTATATTGACAAGTGAACGTGTGTCACTATCATCCCTCACAAGCATCACTCAGACATTAATGGATGATTTAAAAAAACAGGGTAGGTGGATGTTTATTTTGCAAATATAGATAATTGTTTGCACTCTGTCTGCAACAAGTCTGGAAGAAAAACTAGCGCTATGAGGCTCTTGTGGAACTATTCTATTCCATGAGGAGACTGTTTAGTTTTGTTGTTAAGTATCATAAAAGGTTGCCTTCACATGTCTCTCTTTTTTCCACAGAGATATCAAATAGCTTGCTAATAAATGGGTTTTACAATACTTGTCATGTGCCTAGCATCTTGTAATTAGATATTTAAAAGAAAAACAAACAATATCCCACTCCCTCCAAAAAGGAGGCAATTAGGAATAGACTGTAGCACTTGCTGCCATAGTTTTATGAAAGTTCTTGATACACTATTTGCCAATGACGATGCCTGTGTTGCTTGCCCTGCCTAAGGGAGAAGGTGACAGCACTGCTCTTCTAGCTTCAAAGTCTGGAARAGACATCTCTCCTCTCCAGACGTCAATGTGTTTTCATGCATTTTCTTGAAATGGGTAGAGGAGAGTGAGGGTTTCATGGGTGTAGTTTTCCACCTAATTTTGGCGTCTTTGCCCCCCGCCCCCTTCTGATGAAACAATTTCTTTCATTTGGCAGTCTGTGGTTTGGCCTGTTAGCAGGAAAAAGCAGTGTATCTGTCTTTGTTCTGAGTCATGTTACCAAACCTTTTCTGTTTAAAAATAAAGAGAATGTGATAACATTCTTTTTACATCTGGTAAAAATAATTCTTATTTTATTTTGCCATGATTTTAAATATAACCACTACAGACGATAGTACATGAAAAAATTACATTGAGGTACTCGTGGCCTCCAATTCCAATAAGGATCTTACTGCAACTGTGAAGTATCTCACTGCTCACAGCCACTTCCTGAAATTAAAACACTGTTTTATTTCTCTTCAGAGCTGGAGTGTGTGGATGAAGCACWACTACAGTTCTGTGCAAGCAAACTGAAATTGTTGCACCTTTATAAACTAGTTAGCAAACTAAATTCCCAGAAAATACAGGAAGACACTCCACCTACAGATAATGTGAGTAAMTTCAAAATTTGGCTCCATCAGAAATGAGTGGTTTAAGTATTAAAAACCAGTATTCCGTGCCTCTTATGAAGTTACTTAAGCAAGTTAGTAAGGTTTTCTTGTGGGCTGACACTTGTTATGAAGCTATAGATTTGTAGCKCCTACTTGACTTTTCTTTATAGTTGCTATACAAATGCTTAAAAACTAATCAACCTAAAATCCTTCAGCAGTCAAAGAATATTGTGACAGAAGTGTAAATTGAGCCAGTAGCTTCTGATTTCAGTTAGTTATACAGGGGCTGCAGTCCCTAAATGCTTTGTTCAGCGTTTGGGGAATATTTTGGGACTAGCAGTAATCACGAACTGATATTTGCTTTTGTCTAAATTTTTAAGTAAAGTTAGTGGTCTGTATTATAATATGGCTTGCTTTTGAYATAATTTTTATAATGCTTATAAACTTGAAGCATATGGAATGGTGTTGTATGGGCTTGTTTGCTTGTTCAAACAGTGATCAAGATCTGAGCATGGGGAATGAGTCTCCATTTTGAGCTGTGTGAATAACTGAATTAGGGAATATTCAATTATTTTGACCCTTTTAAGACTAATTTTTGTGTTCAAAATGTTTAATTCTTTTGAGTTTCAATTTTCACTAATTTCTGAAAGAAAAAGAAAACTTTTTGCATTAGCCTTCTGTGATAGANGATTTTCTTTTTTTTTTTTCTTTTTTTTTTTCTTCTTTCTTTTAAGGACTTGGCTAAGCTGCTTCGGCTGGACCAGGAGGATTTTCTTAGGCTTCAGATGTTGCTGGAGAACTATAAGCAAGGAAACACTGAAACCACTGAAACTGCCGTTCAATTTGCTGATGAGAAAGATTGTGTACTGCCTGTGAAAACATTCTTAGAGTATCTGGAGTATGAAAATGACACAATTAATGTGAAAAATATGGAAGATAGAGAGTATGTGGCTTTAGGTAAGAACTACTGAGCTGTTTGTGAGGTTACCTTAAAGATTGGGCATATTCTCAAAAACAAAGCAAGCAAGAAGATATTTTAGGGAGACTTCCAAGCTGTACCTTGCCAGAGTAGTGTGTGAAGTGGTAGATTTGCTGCTACGTTGAGTTGTGGGACAAGTCTTCCCACGTAGGTAACAGTAACTACCTCTGCAGGTAGTTTTACTCTAAAACTGTTAGCATTCTTCATTTACTGATTAACTGATCACTAGTAACTGGTAACTAGGTTCTCTACTGAATGGCTCCGTCCCCCTCTTTTCTTCCTTCCTGGTGACACTTCAGTAGTTGTTAGTGGTAGGACTGGAGCTTGGACCCCCTTAGAGATGGGGCCAGGCCGGCCAGAGGCAGCCTGGGGAAGAGAGCAGAGGAGCAGCAGGTGAGGAAATACTCCACAAATGAGGGATGGTTGCAGGAGTTTTCTGACAATGCTGAACTGAAGTTTTGATAGCCGTGAGCCTTTGGGGGTGCCTGTGTGTGTCTGGGATCAGGTTACTTTAGTTAGCAAATCTGTTCCTGACTTGAGGGGCTCTTGGGAGAAAGGTAATTGGAACGGGCTAAGGTAAATCCATTCAAAAAGTAATCTGTTTCCAAAGCAGGCAGTTCTGTAGGTGGTAATWTTCACTTAATAGCTTCTTGCTTGTTTTGTTCTTAAATCTCAAACCTGGAARGGAATTGGGACTGAAAAGTTAAAGAGCTTGACTTTCATCTATATGAAGATCAAAGGGGTTTTTTTGAAGTTTAAGTTTAAGTCTACTCAAGTAAATTTGCATTTTTTTTTCTTACCATGAAATTATTCTTGGGTCTAAGAATTGGGATAGAAGTGCTGCTCTTCCCACACTCTTGGACTAGAATTATGAGTAACAATGAGATTGTTCATGAGGGTATTCAGCTTTACGCAGGTAGCCTGAAAGTAATTGAAACATTAAGTGTCATGCTGAGGAGTTTATATGGAAAATCATGATCTTCAAGAAATTGATTTCCTTCGCCCTCARAGAGGCATTTTGTACTTTTTATAGCACTGGTAAGGTGCTGGTAAGGTATAAATTTTTGTAACTCTTAGTGTGCAGTGCAAGATGCAACATGCTGCCATGTATTTAGGTATTACTTGGTGGATCAGCTTGTTTGATGCTTCAAACCATTGTAAGGATTGAACTAAATGTATAATCAAAGCAATACAATAATCTTTATTCTGTTGTAAGTTCATTTTCCACTTACTTTCTATAGCATTTGGAGCACTAGTGTCCATTGTGGCAAGGGTTGCATGTTGGTGGGACAGCATTGTTGTATAGGAGCAATTAAATGTGCATTCTATTGTATGGGAGCAATCAAAACTTGTATAATCAGTAATCTCTTCAACCAGAGATGCTCTGTTTGCTGTTACTTTCCAAAATACAATGTTTTCCTCTTGCTTGTGGCTAGAAAGTGGAAGGCTGCATCTGTATGAACCCTCCCCAGCGAGGATAAAGTGTCATGGTATCTTAGATGTAACTCAGTCTTTTGGGTTACAGTCATTGTGACCAAATCAGTAAGGTGGACTTCGGTATAAGTAAGTGAGGAGACAGGCTATGACTTTTGAGGTTGCTCATAACTTTAACTTGTGTTTTGCTCCAGGCAGCTTTTTCTTCTGGAAATGTTTGCATGGAGAGAGTTCCACCGAAGAAATGTGTCACACGCTGGAGGCAGCAGGTTTTAGCCCTCAAACCTTGTTGGTAAGATGCTTATTAAGTGCTTCTAAACTTTCTGACTTAGTATTTTAAAGGCAAACCCCTGATAGGAAGATTTCTGAATATTGATCTTTGGATTAATGCTGTGTTCAGACTACCTTTCATGTTTTTATGATCCCACATTCAAGTTTTTGGATGCTCATATTTATATTTCCCACATATATATATATATTTCTTTTCTTTTTCATATATATATATGAATATATATATATATATATATATATATGAAAAAGAAAATAGTAGTAAGAAATATCTGTGGGCATGCTAATGGGAATGTCTAAAGCATGCTTTTGGAACTACAAACACTCTGTTGTAAATCTCTCCTCAATACTTGTCCAGAGGAAACAAAATTATATAGTAAAGTTAAGTTCAGATAAACTGCATCAATAACTTGAGCAGTTCTAGTGGCATAGGAATTGGTACCAAGACACTTCTATTTTTATTTTTTATTATTTTATTTTTTATTTTTTTTTTTACAGTTCCTTATTGTAAGCAAGTAATGAAGTAAATTTGTCAGAAGCTCTCCAGTAGTGTTTTGACCATTATCTACCTCTAATTTTGGTCCTTTGATACTTTTCTGCCACCTAATGACTGCAACACTTATTTCAGTATTATTTGGCTGTGTTAAGATTTTCAGCTGAAACACTGATTAAAGTACCAATTTTTATGAAGTTGAGAGTGATGACTTATGCCATTTTCAATCTATTTAGATCTTTCTCCTATAACAAGATGTTATGGATAAAACAATTCAGCTCCATGACACTTGCTTGAAAAAATTATGTTAATTACGTATTTTTTTTCTCTCTCCAGTCACTCCTCCTCAATCTTTGGCTTTCCAAGGAAAAGGATATTCTAGATAAACCAGAGTCCATCAGCTGTCTTCACACTATGCTGTCACTTCTGAGCAAAATGAAAGGTGAAACGTGCGTTTGCAACATTAATTCAGTCACGTTTAAATTGTTAAACGTTTAGACATTTACTCTGACCAGACTGACTAAGAAAAAGCTCTATCTAGGTTACCTGATTACTATGAGGTAGTTCTTTTTCCTTAACAATTTATCTGAGAACGCTAAATATTGAACGTTAATACATCTTAGAAGAGAGAAAGGAGAAATCCATCAGAAATCCGTCAGGTCGGTTTAACACCGGTTGAGTCACAGCTACTCTGGCAGCGTGTGTTTACGCACATACAGTGTCTGGAAATAGCAGAAGATGAGTTGTTYGTGTTGTGAGGTGTCACTTTGACATTCCTTAGATGCAGCAAGTGTGCAGCAGGTTTTACTACCTGGTGATTCGGATATATTGCCTGCTTCGTACAAGTGAAACTTTTGAGTCCAAGTGCTTTACATTCGGCTCTTCCATTTTGAATTGTGATCTATAAATTGTAGGGTAAACATCTAGGAAAACAAAATACAGTTGGAGTAGAGTGATTACAAGTTGCTGCTTACCGTAGACTGAATTAATGTTGCTTTCTGCTTTGCTATTTAACATCCAACGCCGTGAGCTGAGTGTCCCACTTTTCCTGTCCGTGCAGTTGCTGTAGATGAGCCGTGGGACGCTCGCTCGGCTTCCCCCTGGTGGCAGCAGCTGCGGGCGGCTTGCGTTCAGTCGGGGAGCCACGCGGCCGCGCTGCTCGCTGCCCACGCTGGACACGCCGTCGCCGCGGGCATCGTGGCCAGCGCCGCGGACAGGCAGGTCGGTAGCCGCGGGCAGCGCTGCGGGGGTCCCGCTGGGGCAACAGCCTCAGCGCTCGTTTGCTGTCGCTCCGGCACTGGCACAGTCATGCCATGCTGCAGGCATAAACACCCCCYGAGTTTCACAAATATCATGCAGAGGTAAATGAATGATGTATTAGAATGGTATATTTAAGTATTTGAAGTGAACTKTATGGTGAGTTTTCTTTTTTTTTGATAGCAATCACTTTCCTGTAAGCAAAGCCTTAGCAGCTTCCAAATTTGTCTAAAAAGTTCAATGAGCTTTGGATAACAAACTTGYACTGCGTTTGCACTTCTTATTTCTTAATAGACAGGTGATTTCTCTTAACCCTTACTTTGTTACGGCTTATTTTAAGGCTCCTTTTTTTTTATATTAAATGCTTCATCGCAAATTTGGGATTAATCCTATGAAACTGCACGCCACATTGTGGTATAAAACAGTAAAAAATATTCCTTACTGCAATAGYACTAGGCCCATGTATTTTCTTCTGTTAATTGGTCTTAAGGTATTAGATGTAATTTAGGGAGAGTACAGGCTTGTGAATATTATAACTAGGTTGTGAGGACGTGGTGTTAGTATTTTTCTGTATTCATCTTAACTATTACAATTCTGTATGTTAAAATCTTTAATGGGTACTCAAATGGGCATGTTGGTATAKTGTACCATGCTATGCTTCACCCATACACATTTGTCACATTTTCTTATCTGTTTGCTCTTACAATCAAGCGGCAGCCACAACTTCTTTTCCATAAAGCCATCTCTCTTACCCTGTTTTTCACTGTCSTTTGCCGAACCCTGCACTGCTAATGGTCAAACCTCTGAAATTTGTTTTCCTGGTGCAAAAACTTACAAAAGCAGACCAGTTCTCCTGGGTTTCCTGTAGTCCAAGAACCTGGCGAAACATTGCTTGCAAATATGGCAAGCATCAAAATAATTGAAATAGAGAAATTAAAATAGAACTGGATTAACTCTATATGTAAGGAGTGAAAATGGTGTGTCTAATGGAGTAATTGGAAGAATTACTTTGTTTTTTTGAAAGGATTGTAGCCTATTCTTCAACTAAATATCAATTAAGGAGTGAGACTAAGTTGGGTCCTTTTATTTCCTTATGCTTTCATTTGAGAAATCCCTGTGTCTTACAAGCAGTATATGATACTTACTTTTGCATAATCGTTAATATCTTAAGTTACTCTTCTAAATTGCAGTAGCTCTTAGGATATATCTTTCAACTTTAATATTAAAGGTTTTTAAGCAGAACTGTGCCACTTGAGGTGACCAGACCTAAAACAGCTTGCATGTTCTGTTAGTTTTCCCAAATAATTGTAGGTTCAGATACGGACTCATGGGAAGCGCTTTCTCTTGACACTGAATATTGGAAACTTTTGCTGAAACAGTTAGAGGATTGTCTGATACTTCAAACACTGCTGCAGAGCAAAGTGAGCAAGAGGACAAAGAGAATTTCATCTCTTCAGATGGAGCCTTTGGGCAGGCTTTCTGTAAAGAAATTGCTTGAAGGTGGAAAAGGTACTTTTTTACTTCTCTTAGCTTTTCTGAGCTTGTTAATTATAAAAAATTCCTACTGTAAGAATTATAAAGGTTTAGCAAGCCAGTTAGAAAATTTTCTTATCAACTGAGCTGTATAATTAATGGATCAGTTAACAGTCATGAATATCTGTTCACTTGTCCTTTTGCTTCTGAACTATAATTCTTCTGGGATACACAAACTGCATATACATTTTTATGTCTTAGGGGGCTTYGCTGACATTGTAGCCAAGTGGGTTTTTAAGCAAGGCTTCAGCCCTGTTGTTCTGAATTTGGCAAAACACAAAGAAGATGCYGACAACACTGTGGAGTCGGTGGACACGCACAGTAACATCTTGCTTGAGGAACCAGAAGCAGTTGCAGACTTGGCACCAATCTTAGGTAAAAAAATAATRWTTTTTTTTTCTAATTCAAAATATCTTCACAGGTGTTTTGATAAAACAGTTCAGAAGTACCAGAAATGATAGTGGGGAAAACATCTGTGCTGTAACTAAAGGGTCTTGTTTCTCTTTGGTTCTTCCCCTAGAGCTGCTACAACTGGCGTATGAGCAGTTTCCTTGCAGTCTTGAACTGGATGTACTCCATGCACATTGCTGTTGGGAATACGTAGTGCAATGGAATAAGGACCCAGAGGTAAACCAGTTTCATCCTGAGGAGAGTAAGGATTAAGAAATCTCACTAGAAGCAACTTTAAAATTTTAATTCATAAAAATTTCCATTAGAAAGATACTGACCGTAAAGCATAATAGTATTCCTGTGGTAAGTGGCAAGCACAAATATAATTGAGAAAATGGAGAAGTACTAAGGTTGTGTGAGACCTTCATATAATTTAAAGACAGAGGAGAGATTTCTTCAGCTTCTCTCAAGATTTTTTTTTCAAGCCCAGAACTGTCACTTAAAATTACTTATGTTGAGTTTGTTCTGCTGCTTTCCTCAGCATTAGAAAATGTTACCTTAAGTTCTTATGCATCAGAATTTTTACAGTGATCTTAGAATTTAGGTATGTTGTGTGTGCATGTATGTTTTTGACAAATAGTAGAGAAAATTAGTGTCAAAATAGATTTCTCACAAGTTCGATAACTATATTTAAAAAAAAAAGTGTATCCTTTAAGAATCAACAGTTTACATTTAAAACAAGCTTTGAATAATAACTCTTTTTTATTTGTTTTACATAAGGAAGCATGTTTTCTCATTAGGTCAATAGATCACCTTAGAYGCATCGTTAATGCCCACGTTCAACATGGTAAGTACGAAGCGCGCATGCAAGATGAGCTCAAACTGTAAAACAATTCACTGTCGTTAGGATTAAATGCGTACAGTTCACTGGGAGTGGTGACTATCTTGTGTGGAAGGGCTTTCTGCTAACGTTCAAACTCTTGGTTTTCCATCACAGTTATGGAAATAAGTTGGGTAGTTAAAGCTAACGTAYGTGTAGCTTAAAACAGAAGAAGATTAGAACTGAAGATTAGAAAAAGAATTAGTCAAAGCAGTGGCGGGCAGTCCTTGTAGACAATTACATATCATATTTCTCTTAATATTCTACATGTTAGAGTATGTGATGAGAATTGGCCTTTTTGTAGGCTATTTTTATATGAAAATATACTGCACACTATAGCAAAAGCAACGGTTTTAAACCTTTGTGCTTACCATCAAAGTTACAGTGTCCCTACAGTGTTTAACTTGGTTTGTATAGTAATTTTAATGAATTATTTCCTGCATTTCTGATTGTGTTTGGGCTCCAACRTAATCTATTCTTGAGAAATATGAAATATGATGTTCAGATCAACAAGGATAACTTGCATTACCTTCTTGTTTCTCTCAACATCTAATTTTAATTCCCTGCCACTAAAGGAATTTTAGCCATTTTGCTCCCAGCTTCTGTTACATAAGATGTTTTGTTCTGATTTGCTTGGAGTTTACCAGTATTTGGTCGTTCTAGGCATTGCTCTGATGATGTGGAATACGTTCATAGTAAAAAGACTTTCTTCTGCTACTTATCTAATGGACAAGGTGAGTGCCATATCATGACAGTGATTTCTAGGCAGGCTTCCATTAACTGTTTTATTAATTTTCAAATACTATATCTGGTTTTAGAATGGCTAACCATCTGGAGCTTTAAGCGGCAGGAGMGAGTGGCTGATGTAATGAAGGCTCTTAAGCAGTGCAGATCACAAAAATGCACTCATTGGTACAGGAAAAATACTTGCAAAACCTAAATCCTAATCCTAAATCTCCTTTTTAATAATAAAATCCTTTTATTTTAAGGAGTATAAAAGAATGAAGAAAAAGTATTTTGTGTTTCACCTCAACCTAACAATAATAACTATTAAAAGTTAACAGTATGTGTTATTTCTGAAAGATAYGGTTCAGAGTCTTCAGGACTTGTGTTTTGTAACAGAATCACAACTGATCCTTCACCAGTGCTGCTCTAATACTGTTGCCAAATAGCGTGTCTGTTGGCCCTTACTTAGTTCCAGAAGTGACAATGGAAAGTTGTCCTACGCAGACTGTGAAACCGTCTCCTGGATCACCCRATGTGTCAAGTTTAACTAGTCCTGTGATTCAGAACTGTGGCATCTGCCCTCAGCTGCTGTTTAGACTTTGCCATGGTGCTGTAAACATTGGTGTGATTTCCTTCTGCTGTGGAAGAGGTGGCTTCCCAGGATGCAGATTTTTTGTCATCGTTTGCGGAACGTGATATATATATATTTTTTTTTAACTTGTGGAAGTTGGATCTAAGCAACACCTCAGTAACTTTATGCTAACCAAGAAATGATTGAGGTGTCTCTAAAAAGAGATTCGACCAGAAAGCATGAATACGTAATATTTCTTATCCTAGTGATCATTCTAGAGCATTCATTTTTTTTCCTTCCTCCTGCTCACTAATGTTTCCTTTAATCTCATGCTTGATAGAGTCTCATATTATAAAAATCACTGATAGTTTTGTTTTTTAGTTGCCTTCTGGCTTTGAGGACTTTTGGGCATCATTTTTACATTTAGACATTAAGAAGGGTGAACAACACTGTACTGGCAGCAGTGATACTCATTTCTGTGTTGTATGATCTGTATGGAAATCATCCTGTTTTCAAAGGAAGGCTCTGAAAGGTAATGATACCTTTCAGATAAGGTTACCCTTACATACTAGTAATGAACTGGGTTTTTTTTTTTTTGTTGTTGTTGTTTTTAGGAAAATACTAAGTAAAAAAGTGAGTGCAGTATGTCTTTATGATTAAAATAATTCARTTGTGCTGATTATCATTATTCTATCAACAGGTTGGAAAAGCTCCCAAGGATAGATTATGCAGAAGGGCAAGTAATACTGTTTTGTCTAAATGGGGAAAAATAAAACTACTTATTTTCAGGACTAGTTTGTTTTTGAAAGTAATAATGTGTTACAAAAATCAGAAAAAAAAATCAAAATGAAGCCCTAAAAATGTTACGAATGTTATGAATGTTATGAATTTTAGAAAATATTCATCTGACAAAACAAATTGCAAAGGTATAGCAATCCTAATAGAAGTTAGACTTTTTTATTTCATTTTTGTAAAGCTTAATTGATATRTTCAGAAAATGAAATTTACTAGATATGATTACTTGAGGAATTCAGTCTTATTTATGAATAGTCTTGTAAATGGGTAGTTATTTTAAGTTAAAATCTTATAAGATATTAGACTTATTTATTTCCAAGTCTTTGCCCTTAGCTAAGCTATTTTAAATTAAAATCTTATACTAGATAAATTTGCTTCTGTTTTTTTCTACATCTTTGTCCTTAGCTGAACATTTGTTTAGGTTTAAATAATAGTAAATAAGCTGAGCTTAACACTGTATTCTATGTAAACAATTGTCTTCTCAAATAGAGTTAAAAAAGGCTGTTTTCAATTCTAACTACAAAAATTCAAGTCATGCTTTGTTACAGGATGTAGGTATGGGCGACACTGCGATGACATCTTTTCTTGGCTGCTGTTCGGAGCTTCTACAGACGTTACTAGAGGTAAGAGTTTATATTTTTCCAGTAGAACATAGGGAACTTAAGAATTAAAAACGGTTTTGAAATGCTGCGGTTGAATTGGTCATCACACTGTTCCCCTCATGCAGAGAAGCTCTCCCAGCAACCCCCCGGTTCGGTTGTTAACGGGCTCGCTGGCTGTTAGCTCGGGTCGTGCGGCGCCTCCCGCCTCAGGCGCGGCCGCGGTTGTGTCGCCCGCGCAGGCCGACGTGGGCAGCGACGAGATGGCGGCCCCCGCGCTGGCCACCGAGGACGCCTGGCTCTCCGTCCAGGGACCCGTGTCCATCGTGGAACTCGCCCTCGAGCAGAAGCGCATCCACTACCCGCTGGCGGAGCATCAGTTCGTGTTATGCACTGTCCTCTACGTAGTCATGAGGTTTTCTCTGAAGAGCGTGAAGCCCCTCTCGCTTTTTGATAGTAAGGTATGGCCTCTGAAACCTACGTGCACACATCTAATAATCGTTCCCGTTGCCTATGAAATGTCTGCTTCTGCCCTTAGAACAATTCCTGCATAGTTCTTAGTCACTTAGACCGCTGCAGCGTTGAGCTGCTGAGTTGTCACCAGGTGGAGACCCAACCGTGGTCCTTGTGTCTTACGAATAAAAGATTGCAGTGTCCTCAGGTTCATAAAAATGAGCTTCTGACTGACCAGCTGACCTGAAAGTACTGCATGATGAGACTGCAGGATGCAGTTCTGGAAGCCACGTTTCTGCAGTTGCTTGGACAGGAACCAGATCAGAGAAAACATAAATATTTGAATACGGAAATGTTAGGGGTGTTGCTGTTGTATCCATTACTGCTGAGGCTAATTCAGAGCCTCTCAAGGAGAAYGAACAGCTTGTCATGTAAATGCATATATTAAACCAATCTATTAAAGAAAGAAAGAGAACTCAGGATGGCCAAAATACAGTATATTTCCCATCAGTGTCTGACCCTGGTATAAAGAAGTTTTCCTTGTCACTCTATAAAATGTGACAAAACAAAACTTCACAAAACAAAAAACTAAATAAAAAATTTAGAAACAAAGTGCTTTTGAGACCTATACATTTCCACACTCTCCCCGTATCTGTAACACAGTTCTGTATTATTCCATGAGGAGCGTGCCATTCCTTTAGGTATTTCTCTATTGGCTGTTCTCTCAATCTGGAGGCAAACCCCCAAATTAGGATGATTTTTGTCTTCTAAAATAAATATTCCCCGTTTCTGATGCAGTACAGAGCAGGGCTGCCAGGGATACTTGGCCCTGCGTGGGCTGAAACAAGGGCTGTGGGTGCCATGAATAGACAGGGCAGCACTATCTGTTTCTGAGTACAGCCGGCTTGATGGCTGGCAAAAGGGGTCACTGTCATTCAGGTTTTACCTGAAATTTGATTAGTGAGTAGTTCTGGGTCCTGTAAAATTGAGCAGTCAACTGTATTTTAGTAGATAACAGTTAAAAATTATTTTTGTGCCAGGGAGTATCCATTTCTAACTAAATGCCACATTTGGCATTTTGGTCTGGCATGATAAGCTAGAGACARGAAAATACATGCAAATTGAAGCAGCAGCTGGTAGGATATCAAAYACCCAATTTGGTAGGCAGGGGTTTTTATATCAAAGCAAGTTCTTAAAATGTTATGACTGTATGAAAAAACATGTTCCTTTTGTTCCTTAGCTTTAACTWCACTGTATCTATTTCCATCTCCAAAATAAATAGAAGATGCAATATAATTTAAATGGAAGGATGCTCTGGCTTTTCAATTTTGGAAGTTGATTATTTCTCTTCTCCTTATCTCTATTTTAGGGCAAGAATGCCTTTTTCAAAGACCTTACTTCAATTCAGCTCTTACCCAGTGGGGATATGGATCCAAATGTTTTATCCATACGGCAACAGGTAGGTGCAAGTTTTCTCCTGGAAGTTCTAGAGCTTCTAAAACTTCTAATAGAACTGAAGTAACTTGCAATTTTTCCTTCCAAGTTCTTGGCGAAAGTTGTGAGTGCAGTGGTCCAAGCCCTGTGTTCATCACAGAAGGCCAAAGGAGCCTCAGAAGATGAATTGTTTCCTTTTGAAAAGGAGAAGGATTGGCCAGCTTTGGTTGTGCATCTGGCTCAGCGTCTTCAAATCTGTGAGGATACAGTTCGAAGGCTTTATGTCTGTGAGCTGTATAATTATGGAATGGATCATCTTGGTGAAGAGGTAATAACACCTTGTAGTATTTTTTAATTGATACAGGATTATGTCTGAATATTAAGATTACTCTTTTACCTGCTCATAAGAACATCAACATAGTCCTAGTGTGAGCTGTTACCAACAGAGTAAATGTACTCATATGAGATGAGCACTGATATTTAGGAGAAAGCAGKTGCTGTTCTTTAGGGATGTTCGATGTTGACAGACTTCATAGGTGAGAAATAAAACTGCTTGTAAAAATGTTCCCTAAATTTCTTAGGCATAGTTAAAAATGTGCATGACCATTTGTCATCTGTCTTTTGATCACARTTTCAAGAAAGGCTTATCAGTCCTAAGGCAGAAAATCCTTTTCTTTCTTGAGGAGAAAAGCAAACAATTTAAGAAATTATCCTGAAGCTTGGAATACCCTGTTGAACTTCAAAATACATCTCTCTGCCTTTGTGTTCTCTGCTGCTCTTGTGAAGCTTTTAGTAACATGTCTTATCACAGTAGCAGATAACCCAAAAAACAGTCCCCAAAGCAGTTTTCCTGTTAGTGTCTGAAGGTTGAATGAAGGGGCTGGAGGGGGGGATGTCTCAAAAGATGCTTCTCRGTAAGTGAGTTTGAGTGATGCTCAAATAGTATCTAACCTCTTGTATTTTCCTGTTTTCAGGCCTTTCTTCAGGTGACTGACAAGGAAGTACTTGCATCTCAGCTCCTTATACTGACTGGACAGAGACTGGCCTTTATTTTACTTCACATGCAGACAAAGGAGGGTATGGAGCTCCTTGCTAGGCTTCCTCCAATGCTATGTACTTGGCTTAAAGCCATGGTAAGTCAAGCCTGATTTAGGAAGATGTTTCCTTCCACAGAGGCTGTTCACCAGCTGAAACAAAAATTAATTTTCACATTTCAAAATAAAGTCTTTTGGAGAGTGCAGCTTCACTGTATGTTTTTGCTGATTCARACTGTAATGCTACTGCCTTCAGGTAAATTTGAGAGAAACTTGTCTTTACCCATAGCATGATACTGTAATATGAAGATTGAGAGCTGAGTGTGTTGGATGGAGAAGTGCCCTTGTGTCTTTGTGAAATACTTTCTTCTGATGTCAGGGTAGATTTGTTCTTGCTTTGAACAGACTATTGACAGTCTGTTCTTGTGGCAGTACTCAGAAATCAGTGCTTTGTGCTTATCCAAATTAAAGGTGTGATGTTTCACTTAATATTCTGCAAGTTGATTTAGTAGCGTGAGAAGTGGCAGAAACATCAGCAGTATGATTCTGCTTCTGAGTCAAAGCATCAGTTTAATGCTCAAGTATGGGCTTTCCTCATGAAAGTGCAGCAGGAATGACCTGCAGGACATCATTTGTGACTCCAGTGCTCTGTTTCTTCTTTTATAGGATCCCCAGGACCTTCAAAATCCAGACGTGCCAATTGCAACAACAGCTAAACTGGTTAACAAAGTAATAGAGCACTTACCAGAGAACCACGGGCAGTACAGCCTTGCCTTGAACCTGATAGAGGCTGTGGAAGCAATCTCATCGTGACCACGCCAGTCTGCCACACCGTGGTGTTCTGCTTGACTTGACATGATAAGGCCAGACTTTATAGAAGAAAACTTTGTAGAACAACCAAAAGAACAACCCTCCCCATCCTGGACTTTCAGAAGATAATTTTAAAAATGGAATTTATTTTAAATTCTACACTAGCACAAAGATGGTTAGTTTCTAGCTTACTYGTCAGTATCTGAAATGCTTTGTTATTTATTTCTCACTTGAGCGCTTCTTGAGGTAGCTGCTTGGGATAGATTTGACAGCAGTTTTAGTCTAGTTACAAAACTACATTTTGTGAAATTCTGTATTTCATACTAGTGGTAACTGCTGCAGTTTGTGTCCCATGTATGATCAGTTCATCAAAGCAAGCTGTAGAATTACACCTGAGAAACTGCAGCAACTGAAGTTATCTTATACAGCCAGTACTGCTTTTTTTGAGCTAGAACTGGTGTTGGGCTTGCATCTTTCAACTGCATTATATGTGAGAATGATGGTGGCACTAGAGATAGGACCGAATGTGCTGGGGCCTGAGGCAAGGGGGAAACCTCCCTCTCCTCCAGACTTAAGTGTGGACTCATCTTTTAATCCTAATCCCTGGGCACTGCTTCCCAGGGGTATTGGCCTCAGCTAAAACTGGATTTACATCCTTTTACTGCCCTTAAGTATTAACCTCTTTTGAGTTTCAGCGGGTCAAGGAAGGTCTTACTGTACAGTTGTCCTCCACATGTGATCACTGTCGAAGACATAGTACGCTGTAAGTCTCTGCACATGTTAACTGGTAGTCAAGAGCTGCTTAAATAGTTGACCCAACTTTACTGAATACCTTAGCCTTAAAAAGAAAAAAAAATGCTTATATTTACAATAACTACAGGGAATTATATAGTGAATATCTTCACTATCGGAGTGGTATATTAAAAAGACATTTATCTTGCATCAGTTAATACTGTTTATTTTCTACTTAAATGAGTATTTCCTGGAAAAAGCCAGGACAGAATATTGGTGTGAACTGTATTTATTTTTTTTCTTTAAAAGTCAGTTGAAATTACTAGCTCAGTCCTATAACTTGCTTTTCTTGCATTATATGTAAGAAATTTCCACAAAATTCTGCATTTATTTTTTTAAACACAGAATTTGGTCTTACCTTTCTGAAGTATGTGCTGCTGTCATCCAAGGACTGCCCTTCCCGAAAAGGGCGTCTGGAGGGAGCTTGTGCTACACAACCTCCTTCACCTGTTCCATGTCCACAGTTCTTAACTGCTGCACTTCAGTGTAGCTGACTAAGGCTCTTTGACAAGTTTTGGTGCTAAATGTGTGACTTCCTTCAGCCGTATGAGATTGGTTATAACCAAAGATCAGTGAGACTTTTAGTAAGAACAACAGGCCATCCACTATCTACACTTCCAYTAACTTCAGTTATAAAACTACAGAATTAAAACTGTTCCAGGAAAGAAAACGGGAAGATTATACCGAGACTGTACCACCTTGCCTGACAGCACTTCAAACTTCTGCACAAATAAGAGCAAGTAATCATGAAAATTAAGGAAAAACACAAAGMCATTATGTAGTTGCATTACATTCCTGTATTGTGGTACAGCTGTGTAAGGATTTTACTGTAACAGGGATTATGTCAGAGCTCACACTCTACACCAATCAACTCTGTAATGTACTGTAAGTAATATTATGTATATAGTGCTATTTTGTGTCTTACTTGCTGTGTATTTGTGTAAATTGATTAAATAAATTTGAGGTTTGATTGTATCTTGCCCTTTCTAGGGGATGATGGTGGCCCTTTAAGTACTCTGAGCCCTTGCTTCATGCCAGTACAGAAATGGAAAAAAAAATTGCTTTCACTTATTGTGAAAAGTCATTTAAGACTAATAGGGTTAGTAAGACTAAAACAAATCTCATAGTTTGAACAGCCTTTTTAATTAAGCTTAAAAGTGATATACACAATTGGATATAATACACAARGCTCCCCCTATTGACAATATAATTCTGCTCTGTCTGGGCAATTAACACCTGGTKCTGCAGTCTCCCCTACCCTGATGTTACTGTTAGGACCCCCTTGCCCCTGTCCATACTCCTTGAGTTATCTATGTCTGCACAAGCTGGTCCAACATCCTCTTCAACCACTCCCTTTTCCAGCAAGGACATTCATGCACCGAGGGCAGGGAGTGCTGGAGGACTGGGACGTGTATCTCCTGCAGCGAGGGCATTTGGCTTTGGCAGTTGGTAGAACTATAACTTCATAGGCTGATTCTTCACGAATATCGCCACCTGTTAAGGCAAGCATCACTCTTGAGAACATCTAGGRGGAGGTGCAGTAGTAACCTTATAAAAGTGAAACTCAACTCTCTATCGATGCAGTGAGCAGTGCAGGGTGGTGCAGCGCAGAAAACCAGATACTGCATCGAGGAAGAGCCAGGTTGGAATAGGTCTCTTACCTTCTAAGTTGATCAGAAAGGTCCCCTTGATGATATTTGCATCTGTGGGTGTTTCTTTTGGAAATTCACTCAGCAGAGTGGTCTGGGAGGCCATCATTATTTCATTGAGCTGTGATACACTAGAAGATTCCTCAGCCTGCAGGACCTAGGCAAGAGCACTAACTTTCAGACCCACGGCCAGTTTTTGTTCCTCAGCATCTTTAAAAGTGCAGCCTCCTGCTAGCAACAGTTAAAGCCAAAACAGGACTGGGGTGTGTGAGTGGCGTTCACAGCCATAGTTCCAGATGTCCTGTGGCCACTAATAGAGTGAAACTTGTGAGGAGGATAGCACAAGTTATAAAAATAGGAATAATATATGGTGTGTATATATATAYATCTATACATTTAGGTATTTATAAATAAATAYATACATCCACATACCATACATATGGGATATGCATATATGTTCAAATCTGGTSTAAAAACTGAGATCTACCCTATAAGCTCCAACATTATCTGTTCTTAAAATTATAAATGCTAAAGATTAACACCAAGGTTACTACAAATCAAGAAGTTTCTCTGATAATGAATCAGTGCAGATTTCAACCAGAAACCCAACTTGTTTACTCCTATGAGGAAGCCCCTCTACACACTTGAATTCCAGTGTCTAAAGCTCCCCTGTGCAGACAGATGTTTTCAAGTTTCCTTGACACATCAAGCACAGAGCTTTCTCTTGAAGCAGAAGAATGTTTGTAGAAATTAAAGAGATGGCCTCACACTTGTGGCCATAGTTGTATCTTTTACCTCCATTAATTCAAACAGCAGTCCAGGCTCTATGACAATGACAACTTCATATTCCAAAGCATTCTTGCCRGAGATGGACCCAAGGAAAGAGTCTCTTATTGCACATGCACCTTCTATTGCCTCCTCAGTCCCAGGTTTTTTCCACCCGGAGCTTGCTTTAATCCAGCCGCTACGAAACACACCTTCCGAGTCTTGAAAGCAAAACAAACAGGAATTGTGAATGTGGTGCCTGTCTATTCACCTGCTTGTTAGATGCAGAATAAAGAATGCTCTACTTCTCTGTCTGCATTCTCGTTAACTGCGCAATGAGACAGTATCACAAGCCCTTAGTCCTACACGTGCTTTACCCTTTTTGTAGGGGAGGTACTGGAAAACCTCTTCTGCCAAGTGAGGAAGAATCGGAGCGAAGGAGCGGACTACGATGTCGAGCGCCTCTGCTAGCACAGTTTGACAGGAACGCCGCTTGGGATCCTCCTCTGCCTCGCAATAGAGCCTGCGAGACACACAGAGAAGGAAGGTGTGAAGGATTCTCACAGCATTGCCCTGTCACTGCTCGCACCAGGGCCACAGTTTCCACTTCATGGAAAGTAGAAAGGCTGCATTAGACTTTTGTAAGAAAAGCTTTTCCTAGTTACCCTCCCTTGGAGGGCACAGCAGGGTGACGATACAGGAATATTTACACAAGCAGCCACATTTTGTTCTCAGAAGCTTTTGTGCCATGCATGCTCATTTGTTCCATCTGTACTGAAAGGAATCTCTTCTCAGGAAGGTGAGCCTGCAGTCTCCTTATCCTAGTTCACTTATTCAGCTCGGTATTCAGGCTTCCCCCCTGTTCACCTCCCTTTATTTTCAGCCTGGAAACCAAAGATGATGCAACTCCATCCCCTAAGGTTGCATCCTTGCTTAAGAGGTCAAGCCCTAGGGATTCTTTGTTTTTTGAACCCACAGGACTTCAGATCACCCAAGTAAGTGCTGCAGCATTTCCCCCTGCCCCCCAGCTCATAGGTATACTCTGCTGTAGGTAGAAAGACAGACTTAAGAATCTATCTTTACCATTTCATTTAATTCTAAGCATATACAATGCTTGACCATCTTTCTAAAGGGTTCAGCACCCCTAGTGGAGAGAAGAAACTAGCACATCAATGACAGAAACAACGATTCTGATAGCTGAGAGCAGCTAGGCTGTCACCTGTGTGCTTTAGTTCCCTAAAACACAATATATAGGTGTTAAACACTCTGAGAGGTACTTGGATTCACTAAGTGTTTGCATGGAACATTTCAAAATTATTGATTCCCCCCCCCCCCCATTTCCATGATAGTTTAAAGGCAGCAGAAATTACCTTACCTGTCTTTGATTATGCTGAAATAAAAGTTAGATAAATTTCTGGAACAGAAAGCTTGCAATAATCGAACGACTTTGCTATAATCATATTGTTTGTAGGCTTCGGTAACCTGGGATGGGAAGCAGAGAGAGTTAGGTACCAATATGATCCAACAAATACTCCTCATAAACCTGAATTTACACAAGCTGTGCTCAGTGAAGTCTGGGGTAACCTTTTCTTTAATAATCATTGGAAGAGAAAGTTTCAATTCAGTTAATCAGAAAGTCATGTCAACTATGGAGGCACAGAGGAGAGGGGCACCACTGAAACTATATCCATTCAGCAGAATGGTTCTGGGCCATAAAATGTGCTCAGTTCAGTGGAATACAGGAGAGTTCCAAAGCTCTGAAACATTTTAATTCTTTAGCTCCTACTTCAGTTACTCTACATTTCTAATTAGTGGCCTGGAGAAAAGGGACACAGGAGAGGGAGGAAGGACAGGTTCCTGTCAAAAATAAGCCGCAACTATTAAAAAGTAAAGACTCCCTCCCAAGTGTGAAACTCTTAGTGGTCATAATTTTACTCTTTGATATATACTTTTTACTCTGATAGCTCTAATGGAAATTGCATACCTATACCAGAGGGAAAACTGAGCATTTAGATATTCGGAGGAAAGGGTTTTTTTTAAATTTTCCTGTTTTTTTTCTTTTTTAAATGAAAGTTATTAAGCTCCAAATGCCTTTAAACAGCTCTAACATTCTGATAATTATCTATTTGTTGAAGCACAGAAAAAAATACCTTACTCTGAACTGTTAGAATGGCCAACATGTCATATTTTCTTCTTTACAATAATACTACACACAGAATTTAAGCTTTCCTCCTGGGGCATATACATACAGTGAAAATGAAAACAACTTACCTTGCTGCCATAATCTTGCAATAAATGTAGCATATATTGATCTATTACGTACATCTCTGTAGCAGGAACGGCATCAGTTTCTGGATTGAAGCCATCTATATTTCCCAGTATAAAGCGTAGTGTATTCCGAAGCTAGGAATAAACCAGACGAGTTAAACAGAGTATTCTGCACTTCAGATTAAGCATGAGATGATGCTGTTCTACAACAATAAATAGTTGTTTTTCAGCTTGATTGCTTGAATAATTACAAAATACCATATGTAACGTTTGCCACAAAATCCTACAGAAGAAAAAGACAGGCTGGCTATTATCTCAGTGTGCCACAGGATATCTTTTGCATAGTTCATGTTCCTATTTGATCCACATGTAAAACCAGTTTGTAAACAAGTTTGGACAATAAACATGTAAAACTAGTTTCAGAAAACTGGTTTTAGAGTTTGGAAAAGATCTTTTAGTTTAGAGTGGAACACATTACAACAACTTCTATGCAGCCAACACAAAGCCAGACATAAAGAGGTCCCGTAATGAGAATGAAGAGCGTTCCTGTAGTGGCTCTCACCTTGTTGATATCATCTCTTGCAGCATTAAGCACCACGGGTCCAATCAGCACCTCTGTGAAGACGTTCGACTCTGCTACCCACCAGCGCAGAACATCGGCACCGTACGGAGGGTCCTTGGTGTGATCCTAGGCAGGGAAAGGAAGGCACACGAGAAACCTCACGGGTCTGGAGCTTGGGGAACAACGTGACTCCAGGTGTTAACATCATGTGCCACTGTGACCACAAAGTTACCGTATTTGGAGGCCTTCACCTGTCTTTTAGCAAGATTTACTGCTGAGCCCAGACTGCAATATACAGCAGTCTGCATACAGGCAGTGCCAGAACGCAGGGAAATTAAGTTAAGCCCACCTAACAGTCTTGAATCCTTTTCATACTTAACATCAATGCTAATAGCTTGTGCGTGAATGTGGGTCAGTAGATTAATTCTCTCCCTGACCCAATCACTGCATCAACAGTGTTCCCAAATGAAAAGTACCACCTTGTGCATCTTCTAGATAATTTAATTTCTTTTTCACTTAACACAGAACAAAGTCTACTACAGTTGAAGTAGAACAACTCCAAGTTGCTAATCCAGCCAAACAGAACAGAGAGTTATGCCCAAATCGTAAGAAAAGCTTTCCAAACTTCTGCTATAAGGCAGCAAAATAGAGAAAAACACACTGAAAGACAGGGGCAATGAAAAATTGCAACCAGAAATTCAGGCACTCAGCATTTTCACTTACTTCACCTCCATTGATCACCACGTCAGGGTCAACCACGTTGCCAATAGATTTCGACATCTTTTCCCCTTTTTCACCAAGGGTAAATCCATGAACAACCAGAGTCCTGGAGCAAAAGTTTTAGTGAAAACAAGACTAAGCAAAGCAAACAAACAAAGAAAACCTAGCCCTAAAAATACATTTCTAATAGGATATTCATACATCAAAACACATGGACATCCACTACTTTAGTAAGCCTGGGGCTTCGCCTGTAGAGCTCAATGAACCATATCCTGCACAACCATCTCAGCAGCACATAGATCTTTAATGTATTTTACTCATTTCATTTTTCTACATGACCAATACAGTGTTTACAGATATGTAAGACATATATTTCAGACAATTTAAAAGACTAAAGTATTACTATTTTTTAAATAAAAAGGTGATGTTTTTTCAACTCGAGCACTTACTTATATGGTGCTTTTTTCCTTGTTGCGACACTAGTTAGCAGAGAGGACTGAAACCATCCTCCTAGCTGGTCTTTTCCTTCAAGGTAAACGTCTGCTCTTTGCTCTGCATCTTCAAAGACAGAAAAATTGTGCTTATATTTTTAGTATCAACCTATGTTTGATCCTTAAGTGATTAACAGACACACACACAGAAGAAAAAAGACATCAATCACAAGAGTAGATGAGTTGCTACGTAAGAGATGATTTCTTCAACATGACACAAACGATCTTTCAGCAACATAAAATTTAAATAATTAAAACCAAAGACTTGCTGAACTTAGCTTAACTTCAGGCTTTTGAAGTTAAGATAAGCTTTGTCTGGAGGAAGGCAAGCTTAAGGGAATGACCCTAAGCAATCAGTTATGAAAATGGAAGCCATGGCACTCAGAGCGCCTGCCATGAGGTTCTGAAAGTGCTTTCCAAGAACCAGACCAAAGGATTCAGGACAAGATCACAGGCTTAGGAAGTGGTAAAAAACGAATGCAAAGAGCTGGGACGTCACCAGCTGGGACTCACTCCAGGTGCAACAGCCTGGCTGGGCTCTGTAAAGCCCCGGGTATTTTCAGGTAAGACCAGGAAGGGTCAACAGGGCAGCTGTGACCCGAGCTCACCTGAAACGGGGCTTTATGGGGTGAACTGCAGTGACTGCACAGCAAGGCACGGGCCTTGTTGACTCAACAAGTCCCTCCTAGTCCTAAAAAACCCCAGGCAGGTCAGCACTAGCATCAGCATGAGAGCAGAACAGCGCAGAGCAGAACGTGCAGGTGACTGAACCCATAAAGCCCGTGAAATGACAGGGGCGACAGTCAGAAGGTGGCCAGGGAAAGATTTTCCAGGTGATTTTCCAGGTATTCAGGCAAAATTCAGACCAAAGTTCCCCTGCCTGCTCAGTTTTGCCTAACAGCTCCTTTCCTGCTCTTCCTAGGACCCCTGGGACAATGCTGCTTTCTGCTGCTGACATACTCAACTTATTTGCTTAACTTAATGGAAGTTTCGATATTTAGATCCATCCTGCAATAAAGTGAAGTTCAACATTACAAAGGTCAAGGCCAAGCAGTTACTGCTGGCACAGGGGGAAGGAGAGAGAAAAAAAAAAAGTTTATGAGTGGATGTTATGTGTTTTTAGCACACTTGTTTATTCCTGCAGGAAAATCTGCAAAAAAGCTTGATTTTTTAAAAACAGAGTAAAAWCAGATCAGTCTTTGGATCAGACTGCAAAAATATTTCTGAGAAGATAAAAAAAGAAAAAGTAAGAATACTTGTGGTGAGGAATAAAATAACATGGAAAACACGTAAAATAAAACAGCTGCAACATGTTCTTCGGTTACTGCCAGTTTACTAGACACACTTTTTTTTTTTTTTAATGTGACCTTTTCACATTTGGTGCAAATTCTGGCAACTAGAAAAACTAAAAAGTTTACTATTAACTCTCTTGCCTCAGTTTTATTGAGATTGCAATGGTTATATATAAATTAATTACAACAATTAATTACACATTTCCTAAGTGGAAGAATATGTTCAACAACTCAGAAGAGACTTTTCAGTTCTTTCTTTTACATTGAGTTATAGTACAGAGGTCATTAAAGAGTACTAAAATTTATGATCCTTCTAGTTTGGATTTCAAGATTCTCTATCTTTGATCTTAGAGACTTTGACTTTTAGATTAAACGTATTGCATTTTAATGCCAGGAATGAATCAGCTAAGATAAATTTAAGTCTCTCAGTCAGCACAAAAGTTTAAGCTCACAGATAGGCAAGTTGTAAAATAATTATAACCATACAGTTAAATATTATCTAATAAGATAGGGAAAGAACTATGCTGCTGARAACTACCATCACTGTGGTAGAAATGTGGGTAATGTGCTGCTTGATTTTTTTTTAAACAGCAAATCACATCTTAGTTCAGTGCATTTTTACTTAACATTTTCAAAAATAATCTCACATTTCTACTGTATGTGATGCAGAAAAGGAAWTTTTATAGAATAGTTTTAAGATGAAACAGGATTTTTGCTAAAATAGATTTTCCAAGGACAGCTCCTGAAATGAGTCTGTCAAAGGGAAGCAAAGTTATCACAGAAGTTCCTCAATGATCAGTCTCAAGAATGTCTCTATTTAAATACTGAATAACTGATATTGTCATTAAATTTAGAAACCTGCTGACAAAAATAAACAGAACCAGAATTCACCATGGCAAGCCACTCAACTTTGGCACTTACGAACTTCTGCAGTTATTTGTGTGCCCTTAATCCATCATCCTCCTGTCTGCATTGTGAAACATTTAGTTACGCGATTGCTGAAAATATAGTATATCACTTTTAGATACCAATAAGGGCTATGCACTGAAGAAAATTTGCCTATGACAACTCGTTTACAGTAGAATTTAGGTTAAAAAAAAGAATACAGGAAGACACTTTCTGCAGAGAGCATGAGCTGATAGTTAAAGCATGTGAATGAGGAACCTGAGGGTAGCCCTGCTGCACCATGGAAAGCCCACATGGTGATTTGCAAGTCATTTAAATCCAAAATTTCACATTTTTTTTTTCTGTGTGTCTGACCTGAGGCTCTGGATTTCCAGTTCTATTAAAAACTTATTGTAGATACAGCTGAACACAAACTGAACCTTGAAGAAAAAAAAAAAAAACGGAGTCCTACCTAGGAAACACAAAGTTCTCTATTCAAAATTATCAGATRCTTTAGAACAAAATTTTACCTTTACTAAACATTCAGTTTGCAGGTAGCAGGTTAACACTATGTCACAGTGGTACTGTAAAAATTAATTTATCACTATATGAAGGGTTCAGATATTGCACATTTTAATCCTTTATAAAAGAAGTAGAAATGGCTTATTTTCAAAAAAATTGAGGCATTTGCAGCCTGATTAGACAGCACAGCAAATGCATAGCACTAACTTCACTTTTCAGCAAATACAGAGCATTAGCTAAATAAATATCACCATAAATATTTYAGTAGCATGCTGCAATAAGGTGATGTGTGTTTGCTCTCAATGCTTCAAGTAGTTTTAACATTTATTGTGCACACAGTCTAATTATAACCATCAAAATTTGGGGGTTGTGACTCTAGTAACTAAATCATCCATCTTAATTTGCAAGCAGCACCTTCTTGTCACAAGGCTGATGTATGATGGCAGGCTAACTTCAAGTCTGGTAACCTGCTGTTTATCCAGAATCAATACCTTTGATATCTCTAGACTAGAAAAAAACAGGAAGGAAATGCTAGTTTAGTGCAACAAAGTCTGTTGCTATATTTCATATATATGATATGCATCGCCATTAGCTAAAATGATGAGTTTAAGAACTGTTGCACCTCATTTAATAACTCTTATGCTCCAACTCAGCTAGTTCAAGTCAGCTCCACTTTGTCCAGGACGGATGTCACAAAGCTGCTGAAGAAAACTGCTTATTTTTGCAAGACTGCAATTGGTGGGAAAACCAGTAACAGTGTTTTTTTTGCTGATGGTGACTGATGGAAAGATTGTTGACTTGTAATTTCCAATAACTCGAGTGCACAGTAGACTACAACAACTACGTACATGAGTCTCTCAGTTACAGCAATATGTTAAACCCTCTAGCAGTTTTGAAATCACCTCACGTGCTACTGTCCTTCATAAGATCTGCTACCCTGCATGACWCTATAACCACGCAGGGGTAAGCAGAACCTTCTGTTACCACTGTCTTCTACACATTTAAGAGACAGCATTTTACAGGTAGCACGTCAGCTCCCATAAGGCAAGACTTTTCAGGAAATTAAGCCACAGGGAGTTCTTCTTTGTGTTGTGACATTCCCTGAGCAAATTTGGATTTTTCCATGAGCCTCTTCCTACAGGAGCATTTTGGAAAACAAGCCCATACTTTGAAAACGCGTGATGAAGCTATTCATTCAACAGATCTTGCMAAAGGCATTTTTCAAAAACAGTGAAGTTGAACCAGCCATTTCATCTGACTTGGACTCTGTACTTCCAGTCCKGGCAGCAAATGGGAGCCTCAATTACCCTGAGTCAAAGGCAAGGCAATTTTAGCCTGGTTTCTGCAGATAAAGAGCCTTTTGAGATCACACTGCCTGTTAGTCGTGTCCCTCCCTAACTCTTGAACCTGTTGGGCCAATCCATTCAAGTCTGAGAGCAAGATAAGGAGGTCTCAAACACATAAAATCCCAGCAATTTCATGAAACAAGGTGACTGGCCAGAGAGGAGGGGGCATTTCTAAGCGTTCAGCAAACGAGGAATTTGTCTCAACAATTTGAAAGTCCCAACACTCAACAGACATCACAGAAACCATAGGGGAGCCTGAGGCCAACTAACAGGGAGTCAAGGGTACTGATTCTGCTACTACTTATTAAATATTTTCCTCTTTCTTTCTCTATAGGACTAGAAACAGTTTTCATAGAAGATGCTGAGATGTTAAGCCCTTTAAGAATGCAAAGACATACTCGTGTATGTAGAATATCATTACTTCAGAGCCTTTCAAAAACCAAACCAAACCAGAAACGTTTCTAAAGAGAATGAACTTTAGCGTATGTAAAGGTCCTTTAGAAACTGTTTGCTGATGGAACTGTTGCCTGACCGTGTTGCTAGGAAATAAAACCTCTGGTACTAACGTGTTTTATAATTCAACAAGATTGTTATCACACAATTGTGTGCTGAGGGTTTAAAGTTCAACAGACTTCATGCACTGGACAGGACTCCTCCTTCAGAAAGGTCTCCTGACTTTGGATCACTCTCCAGGCAAACAGTGTATGTGTATATGCATATCCACACACTTACATGTGCGTAAGTGTGTATATATAGATGTGTGTGCGTGTGTCTGTGTGTATATATGACTACAAATTCATAATGATTTTTCTATCATAATGCTCGTGTTTTACAGCATGGCTAGTAGTAGATGCTATAAATAACATGAAGCACAAATGAACATTTTAAACCACAAACTGCTTTACTTACTGAAAGTAACCACAAGTGAAAAAAGACTAATGTACAAATATTCTGTTAAAAATGATGAGTTTTTTTTTTTAAATTCAGCAGCCAATCTCAATTTTGTCCTGTTTCAAATAGTATGTGCTAGTACAAACTGAAATGTGTTAACTGAAAATCATTTAAAGCACCAGGTAACAYTGACAGGCCTCAATCTCTACTTGAATTACACTGGGAAAGAGTTTKCCAACATTAAATCTTATTCCTTACGAGCACAGGCTAAAACCTTTACAAGAAATGACCACCACTTTGCTGCTCATTTTTTTCCTGATACCAACAGCATTATACAAAATAGTTACATTGKTTTCCCAAGTGTTACAGAACACTTATCAACATATTAATTCCATACCTTCCAAAACATGGGCCCAGGAAGTTCCGCTATCAAACCAGATGTCGAGGACATCCTGTCCCTTTACATAATCTGAAGTATCGTGGCCACCAGCCTATTGGAAAAACAATTACTAAATAATGCAAACAGAATACTCCATATCATGAATGCTATTCAAAGCTATAAATAAAGCAGATTTGATTTCTGGACCAGTGTTGTACAAGTTCTGATAGSCATGTTGCGAGTGAACACAAAATAACTTGAATAATTATTAACAATAGTATTCAAGATTATTAGTGACAAAAAACAAACAAGCAAACAAAAAGCCTAAAAATGTCAATGCTAGATTCACACTATGGTTTGTTTGTAAGCTTAAGAAACTAACTATTAAGGGAATGATGGAAGGTAGGAAGAAAGTAAATCCTGTTCTAATGACAAGGGGAAAAAAAAAAAAAAAAAAAAAAGACTTCATACATAATTGGGCTCATAACTTGCTTCAGAGGAAGCTGTCATCCTTTTTGACTAAAAGAAGGAAAATAGAGCCTTTATGTCCTGAATTAAGGGCACAAATCTGACCGTACGCATTTTGTCATACTCAGCTTTTACTGTCATAAATGTAGGAGACAATGGAAAAGCATTCTAAGGATATGTGAAGGCTTTATGCTACTTCCCATCACTGAACCACCTCATTCTCTGTTTGGGGTTGAAAAATTACCTTTGTTAGAGCCTCTTTTGATAGCAGCTGTTCAATAGGAAGAGTCCACCATGCATCTGTCCCTTGCTGCTCCACTATTTTAATGATATTTGTGACGGATTCACTGGGTTAGAAGGAAAAATGGATTGTATGAATTGATAAATTAGCATACATTTCGACAAAGCACCTGAGATCCAAGGTGTGAAGTATACTGACAAAGAGATCAACCTATTTAAACCTGGGATTTATCAGCTTCCCAACTGGACAGCTTTCTACTTCYGTCTTCCAAGATGCTAGCTGTAGGGTTGTGCAGCCTGGGTATACAGAAACCTGCATTTGGGCTAGCTCTTCTGCTAAACATCAACAGCTTGGACAGTCAAAAAAGATGCCAGCAACTTGAAGCCTTCCAAAATCCATTTCACTTGTTATTTCTTGGCCTTGGAATGAAACAAAGCAACTATTTTCCCCCACAATACTGGCTCTTTTTGATAACAGGCTTCTCTTTTCCACCTTATTTAGACCTTGAAAACTCATGTGGAAACAGACCTAGCAAATACCAGCATTTCAAATATTCACACCTCATATTACATTAGCAGCTGCTTGGATTCCTCTTTCACAAATACATTTTTAAAATATAAATACAGTTATATACTACAGATACCATTTTCAATAACGGAGGAAACTGTAGTTCTTGTACCCAGAAAAGAGGTGATGTTACCAGCCATTCAGTGTACGCTCTGAGGGCAAAATATCAGTCAATACAATATAGCACAAGGACGTATACAAGGACAAAGATTCTGAAACAAATACATACTATGGAGAAAAATAAGCAATTTTTAACCTAAGCATTTTTTCCTCATATCAACAGATAAAGGAACAGAAAGGCATGCAGTTCTCTATACTGTTTATGACAAATTCAACTGTGGTCCACAGTAGGCAAGGCTAGAGGGGGATTGATTTTTAATATGATTTAATGTCAGGTCTAGGCAAACTTTAAGCTTGTTTAAAAAACAAAACCAAAGAAAAAGCAAAACTTGCTTCATCTTGCTGGCTCACAGAACATTCACTGAATGTTCAATGTGCTCTTACAGAAAATGCTTAAGTATGAAAACTTAGATTCTTCAAGAAGATATAAAACTAATTACAGTGACACAACATAATATAAGAGTGCACGAGGATAATATCATTTTGCTGATGATTGCAAGGATAAAGTTGCAGTGTCAGACCAACGATTTTTTATTAACCAGTCACGGTCTTTTCAAAGTAAATACATTTAGGTCATCCCAGGACCATAAGGGACAGCAGTCACCTTCACGTTTAATTGCCAAGGGGCACAGCCTGTGGCTTATAGCTGTATCTGCTAACAACTCTCTTCTTGGTAAACCAATTCTGAACAGTGTCTTCTTCCTTCAGAAATACTACAGAGCCTATCTGYAAAAAGCTACTTCTGCTGTGTTACTTCCCCAAAAGAGAAGAAAGCAACAAACGCAGTCCTCATGGAGTGCCCTAGGCTAGCCAAGTATCTTTTGTGCCTGCCTTCCTTCAGGCAATATATTGGCAAATTCAGAAGCTTCTCAGGAAAAATCATATAAGCCAAGATCAAAATTATCTTGATTGTCTCAGGCCAAACTAAACTATTCCACCAAATCTGACACTTCTCTGCGGCATGAGCCCCTTCTACTGAAGGTCTGGAGGCAAATGCAGCTTTTTCAATGATGATCCCAACTGCARGGCCTAGGAACATTTTGGAAAAAGCAATGCACAACGTTCTGCTCCATTCCTTGCTGCACGGAGGCTCCACCTTTGACTCTTTCAATGAAACATCTTTAATTCCAAYTACGGGTAACTGTTCCTCCTCAGCTGAGGGCTTCAAGAGCTCTCTCAACAGTCTCAAGAGTTACAGGCAAACTCTCACCCTGTGAAAGTGACTGGCAGCATTTATGCGTTCAGACGAGAAGCACCATGCCAGAACACAAGCATGACTCACATTGGCAAACGTCTTGCAAGACCAAATAGCTATGAATCAAGAGATCAAGGCAAACAAAACTGTCAGCATTAATGCTGACCTTTCACAGGTTTCAGAGTGTTCCTAAATTAAAAAAGAACGATTAAAATTTGATTGGGCTAGTGTTCCTGTCGCACTCTTATTATTTGGATGAACTTTGAGAGATTCACAACCACTCCCTCCACCCCCACAAAAGAGTGCTTAAATAATAGCTCTGGTATCAAGTTAAAACCTGAAACTTTATTTAATTGAGGATCATACTGCATGAAYTCAAGAAGAAAAATCTTAAAGAAGTCTGCAAAGGGAGGTCAAAAACAAGTCTCTAAAACAAGTATAAAAATTTACACAGGAACTAAGCTTGTTTTCCATGTCGCTTGCCCATACTGCCTACTGTATTATATACTGTATACATACACGGTGAGAATTCATTCCCAGCCTCTACATTTTCAAGGCATTGAACAGGTAGTAAAAACAGTGGTTTTGCTAAATAATTCTTAAAATAGAGCAAGTCTCATCAATATTCAATCAATACTGACATTGCAACTGTCAGTTTAGCCTACAGTTTCCTACAGAAACAAGAGGAGGACTCACAAAAAAAAAGAGAGAGATCGCAAACCCAGAAACCTCAAAGCCCCTTTGGGTGCTCTAGGCTCACGCTGAGTCACATCAGAGCTGCTCTAAACGTAGCCCCCAATTTTCTTCAGGTTCAAAGCAACCTATAAAACAAGCAGCACTACTAGCACGAGAGGATTTACCATAAAGATCAGCACATTTCTGTGCCATGTCTGCCCTGCTGAGCTGAGCTGCAYGAGTTGGACTGGTCGCTCCTTATAAAACTTAATAGCCTTTAGGGAATAACCATGACATATGTCATATTTGCTGACAAGGGTGTTTTAAAGTTACGATTGCTATTAGTTCCATTTGATAATYGTTTCACTTTCCCCAAAGTGAACTGTATGACAGCACTTGTTAAAATACTGGTCTCTAACCAAAATTTTTGTTTATATTTTTTAAATTATGAATACGTRTACTTGCATACAAATGCATACGTAAGCTTTTAATATGCAGCAATTCCCTGACGTTCTCCCAGGAAATGATTACTGTCCTACCAAACTGAGAAAGGAAGATTATATTTGAATTGCTACTGACCGATTCCCTCTTCATGGGAGAGAAGCGGCATTTTCTTCCAATCCTATGTGGCTATCCTACAGTCATCACATCAGCATGGGAGAAACCAGCAGGGTGGGGGAAAGGCAGCTCTATGGCAGGGCAAACCATRGTGCTTGTAGCAAGGACACCTCGTTCCGCTTGCCATCCCTGCAAGGGGGAGGGACGGGGAGGAAAGAGACCTTGGGCTCGGGCTCCTTTGGGAAGCCTTGTAAAAACGGCAGCCTTCATTTACAGTAAGCGTGGCCGATCCCACAGCAATYGGCTGCCACCGTGGGCGAAGCGACTCACCTTCCACCGGGCCTGCCGCTCTGCAGGGTAAAAGCTGGCTCTGGTATTTTATGGAGAACAGAAGCTTTTGAAAGGTGTATTTCCGTGTCACAAACGAACAAACATGATTGTGCTACAGAAGAAAGTTCTTGGCCAGGAGGAATTCAAATTTAAAAATCACAAGTTGGGATTGTCATCTTATTATTGATCAGTATTCTCAAAATTTGAACAGTTTTCAATCAAGGAATAAAGCATATTTTAGCAGCTCACTTTTTTAATTCATGATATTTAGCTTCTGTACTCAAAATAAATTTTCTGATAAACATTAATAGCCACRTAATCTAGTATTTAAAAAGGAGATATTTAACCAAAGATAGCCATTTTGAACACTTTTTTCCTCCTACAGTTTCAAAACACACCTTGTTTCTCTTATCTTTCATAATGTTACCATCAAAGAGAGAAAAAGATTATATTTAAAGGGTCTGTGTTGTAAGGAGATTTAACAAAAAAAAAAAATGACATTTATGGAAGGTGCAAGGGAAAACCACCTTTCTCAAATAAGTACTCATCACTTTATAATCTGTGGGCTTCAATGTGAGCAGGACAATTCCCAGAGTGAGCAATAAACACCATTGTAAAACTTTGCCCTGTATTCATACACGGTATCTAGAAGAACTTGCACTACGTGTCACTCGCTGCGTTTTTAGCGCTGGAACCTTACGGCATTTCACGCTACCGCCAGCGCAGCCAATCACTCTGAGGTCCAATATTGATTACGTTGAACACTTATTTAATGTGTTAACAGAAATTAGGCAGCATTAAGATACAGCCAGGAGGAGAAGAAAACAGTTCCTCGTGTTCCCTCCACTTCTTTTCAACCAACTGGGAAGAGGGCAAGTTACCTTCTTTTGCAAGAGCGTCGATATCCTGAGAGTAAGTATTTAGGCTACGGTAAGTTTCTATTGCTTTTAAATCAATGAACCATATTTTACTACTTTAGAAAGCAAATTAGATGCAATGCAGATCTGCTTCAAAGATGAAGGTTTCTTCAGTGTGACAAATTTCAGTTAATTGTTAATCCAAGTCACCGAAAGAGAACAAGACATTAGACGAACCTCTGCAATAATAGTTATTATTGATACAGTGAAATTGTAAATTTAAGAAGTAATTTCATGAGGTTATATTAATATATTTAACTTCATAGTTAAATTCAGAGTACTTGGTAAGTAAAAGAAATGGACACCTGTTTCTATTTTTGATTTCTCTTCAAGTGTTGCAGAATTTCCTAAAATTAGATCCCTCTAGTAAGAAAACTATCAACTGAAAAAAGTTGATAGACAAAACACGTAAGTCAAATGTTTATTTGTTTGTGCATTCTATTTATTTTTTTTCCTCCTATTTCTTCATTAAAGAAATGGCACACAATCTTATCTCTACATTCTATGCAATTTTCCCACTGGAAAACTGCAGTAATGGCGATGCGTTCTCCTTTTTCTACGCCATATTATTTTGTTATTTTGTAGTTATCCGATACTAATTTTTAATACCTGCTTGCATGATATATGATATGATGAGATACACGCTACATAATGGATCTAGTCTTCATCAGAATATTCTTATAATCTTAGAAAAAAGTTTTGCACAACCCAGTGTCTTCTAGGGCTACATGGCGCCGCAGCTGCCAGCAGGAAGACTCTTATGGAGATCGGTTATTAAACTTATTGCATCCAAGATTACAACCTAGCTCCTGTTTTTGAAGTTAAAAAGACAGGATTGTTAATGTCTGGAAACTGCTCTGTTGGAGACAAGCAGCAACACTGCAAAAGAGAAGTTTTCAGTACACTTTTAAATGACAACGCAAACGGGARTTGCCTGAAGGTAAAGTGTCTGCTTAACAACGTCTTTTACAGGTGGTTAATGGAAGGGGACCACCACTCAAGACCAACAATCAGTGCTCTCATATGTAACAGCAACTCCATGTGGACTACAGTAACTTCCAGTGGAGATGCTGTTACTTTTGATAGTCACTCTAAAACGCCGGAGCCGCTGCTGCTAGACGCAAACTTACCAGCGTCCAATTCAGGAAACAGCTTTTGTCGGAAACGCAGGGTACCTCCTGTGGTTTTTAATGATTTTGAATTATTCACACAAACCAGGGTTTCTGATACTAGTTTTGTATGTCAGCATCCCCCTGTGCTAATATTTTCAAAATGGCAAAGCAAATGGAACAAAACATTTAAGTTTACTTGTTTATTTCAGTAAGAACTGGTGTCCAGGAAAATGACCTATGAATTGACAGACTGCTTTCTAAACTTGCCTGTCATTTCTATAGGCCAATATTCTGTACACTTCTCTTATACCTGTTCCAGGAGCTCGGTACAGCCTAGGAGTGCCTTCCCCCTTTATTCTAAAACTTCATCTTTGCTATAAAATAACTAAAACTTTGGACTACTGATAGTAAATGGGCATCAGAAGCTGTCAGTCAAGTTAAATAAAGCTACTTTTCCAGCATATCACGTACACGGATTTTTTTTTTCTACCTGGATCAATTCTAATCCAACGTGCCAGTCTGCCCTTTTGTCCCCTTGCTTACACGCATTGCTGGTAGGCCAGGATCTAAATACACAAAGGTAGGGCTCTGACGCTGCTGCAAGGTTTATCACCCAATTGTTGTACATCATATAACCCAGCAGTAATCACAGGCACATCCTATTTAATACAAGCTTTTAAGGTAACTTGAATACAATCTAGAACTCCCATATATCCCCTCAAGTATTTCCTGCACCAGCTGGATCTTTTGTCCTGAGTGGATTCTACATCCTGAAGCAGCTATTTGCCTGCCAATTGCCAAATTGTATTTCAGTGCATTCTTATTTTGTTGTTAAACCCCATGTTTAACATAACTTTAAGCCAATGCAAGCAACACATTGAAAGCTACTGCTCAGAAAATCTGCAGTGAGTATTCTCTCCAAATTATAATTCATTGCGTGAATCATATACTTRGCTTTTATCAATTTTTGCAGACAAAACAGTTTTACAGCCCACAGAGCTCCCATCCACGTTTTCTGTTGTGCCTCAGCATTGTTTGAGTACTAAAAACGACTGCAACTGTTGCCAGTCAGAGAGGCAAAGTACATGGCTGTGCACCTACAAGCAGTCACGCTAGGTAAAGTCAGGGAGTCATAACTTTGTCAYGGACTCCTAACAGTCAAACTTTGTCCCATGTCCCCTCCCTGCTCCCCACCCGCTCAAACCTCCCTACCTCCCATGCACATTTACTCCGTCAGGGCTCTGCAAAACAAGCAGGACTCTTTGCAGAGTGTTTGTTATCAAAAGCAAAGTGGTCTACCATTTAAGTCCGTTTTCATCTTGTTACCCTAATGAATTAGTACAAGTATCACYGAGGTTAAAACTTGTAAAATGCAGTTACACAAGTTACCTTCAGACAGAAAACAATTACAGAAGTAGACAAAGAAGGCAGAACTCCACAATACTATCTTCCCCCAGCTTTTGGAAAACCTCTGTTCCCTAAAGTGGTAAAAGCAGCTCCCTGTTACTCCTTAAAGTAAATAAATAAATGAAAATCATATTTGGTTGAGGTTTTGTATATAAAATAATATAGCTCAGGTTTTCTTCAGCATCATATTGTATAAAGTTATTGTAAAAAAGCATTTCAGGAATTCCTATCTGACTCCACCCAAGTATGACTGAGTAAGGTTGGAATGCAAAACTTTGGGCATATCTATTCATATAGCTAAAAGCCACTCACCTGTTTTATTGAGGTTTTTTTTTTTTTTTTTAAACAAAAAATCAAACCAAACCAAATCAACAACAACAAAAACATCCTGTAACTTTGAACCAAAGCCCTAGTTATTTATTCTGCAACTGACTGTCCATCCACTTCAGATTTTTCACTGTGGGCCAATGAATTTCAAAACTCATTTTAACAGGTACCTACCTTGTTCCATTCATAATGCTAAGACCACATTTACAATCTCTAGCCATAACTCACAATTTCCCCATTATTTAAGCCAAAAAAGCCCGTGACTACTGCCACCTCACTGAACTTGCAAAAGGGGAAAGAAACTGTCAACCACTTTCTTGAGGGACTCATCATCAGGTAACATAAATACGTAGGTATTTATGCCTCCAATTATTTACATAAARGTCATGTTCAGCAATGAGCTTTTCATTAACTTGTACCTAAGCTATCCCTTCATATAACTAATCACAGGTAAGAATATGTTCATATATAAGTTTTATACTGCAAAACAGCAGAGCAACAGCAAAGGCTCTTGTCCTTTCACTTTCTAGTGTATGTGAAGCTGGACAATTACCTGTTTATCAGGCACTCTCCTGTGTCCTTCTGATAGAAAACAGGAATGGGAACACCCCAGCTTCTTTGCCGCGATATACACCAGAACGTCCTTCTGTCCAGCATTTCTAGCATTCTGTTTACTGCAGATGTGGGAACAACCTTCACTTTTTTCAGTGCTTCCTACAAAGTAAACCGTGAATTGTTAAAAAAACGAATCAGCACTCAGGTAAATGGTACCAATGAAAAAAGGCACAGGCCTGCATTCACATCACATTATACATCTTTGTGCAGACAAAATGTTTGTTTCATTTACCCTCCTGCACTCTGCTCTTCAGCAATGCTCTAATACCACCACACAGACTGTGTGTGTTCACACAGAACAGCCTTTTTGCCAGCTCTCACACTGTAGCAGAAAACACACAAAGGTGGGGTAGAAATGGCTTCTGTAGCTCCACTCAGTGTTTAACTGTTTATTGTGCCTTGGGCTGTTGTTGACCTCAAAACTGCATCTTCCAAAATTTCTTATTTCCTAAATTCCAGAGTACAGGCTACCACTTTCACTCCCACTCATGCTTAATAACTGACATGTTTCTCCCCATGCTAGATGAAACACAGAATAAACACCTCATGCCCTAAATAAAAGGAAATCACTATCACCCCAACACAGTCTAATATGTTGGTTTGAAATTTTCTTCATGGAAGCATATACATTCAAGGAGCACCGCATTAAAAAAATAAAAACACTAGAAATAGGTTCTAGTGGTTAATATTCAGGCAGAACAAATATGGGAGGAAACACGGATATATAGCCACGCACGGCTATTGCATATGTAAAGGTAACTTTAAAAGTGATAAAAATATTTTATTTCAGGGAAACCAGAAGGGAATGTTTTAAATTTCCTTTGAGGAAAGAAATCCAGTAGGTCTAAGAATTTATGCATCTCCTTTATGTGAATAACCAGTTATCTCAGAGTCAATGCATTTATGCTGAATTATATCAATACTGAAAAAAAAAAATCAATTGACATCATTCAGCACTTCTACAATTTACTAACACTGTCATATAGATAGATGCCATATAGGCAGCATTTGCAAACAGCAGAGAAGACAATAACCTTGAGTTAGACATAATAAAACTGTTTTACTGATTCCAATGGCATCATCAGCCTTTAAGCTGCCCAAAAAGCAGAAGTGATTTACCTGGGCTGTAGCTTTTATACTTGCTGTGTTTACAAACCACTGTTTGCTGGCACGAATAATCATGGGCTTTTTAGTCCTCCAGTCATATGGGTAACTATGTACATATTTCTCCTCTTTTAACAAGCTCCCTGCTGTTTGAAGCATCTGAATGACTGAGGAAAAAAAAAAAAAAAGAGGCAAGATAAAAATCAAACTCGAACATACTATTACTGCTAGCTTCAGTACTTCCCTTTCCATGATCAACACTGTAAGAAGCGATGCCTGTTATCTCACCCATATTCAAAATGGGTTCAGATTTATAACAACTTCAAAATATATCCAAAGAAATGTACCTAATAAAGTTAAAATCGACTAAATACCAAGTACTCACCAGCTTCATTTCCCTCTTCAAGCACATTCTTTTTTTGAAGTTCAGGACCTGCAGCTTCTGTAAAAAGTCCACCCTCATCGACAAGACAATCCTGAAAATTAACATATTAATTGTGTTAATACAATACTACGTGGCAATTAATCACCTTTTTGATAGCAGAGTGCTTAATTCACTCTTGAATAAGTAACATTTTTTCTGATGAAAAACAAGATATGTTATATTTAAGTACATTTTAGATTTAGCAAACTGCAATACAGTAATTTACCAACAGATAAAGGAGTTTGACGTATCAGAAAAAATGAGCAACACAAAGTTTGAAAATACACCAGAGCTTTGTCATCACAAATCACTGGTCAGAATTTTAATTAATTTTCAAACTAATAGTAAAATAAACAAAAGGAATTAACAGAAATACGAACACAGGCTCTAGAAGATCAACAGTTACCTCTAAAAATGTAAAAAACACCCTGCATTTTCATTTCCAAACATGTACCAATCATGCATAACTAGATGTACATATACACACACACACGAAATTACACATATTTATTATTATTCTTACAAATGCATGCATATACATCCACAAAGTTCATTTAAAAATCACTGAAATCCAAGGTATATTTACTGAAGATATGTGTTAAATCCTTATTGCTTCTCTTTTTTCCTTATTCAAGAATTCCCCAATCTTTACTGAAAATAGTAATAATGACCTGTATATTTGTTAATTCATTAGTCTATAAAACATAGCTTTATAATAGGTTCTAAGTATAGATAGAAGAGTTCTGAGCTATTCTCAAAAAAAAAAAAAAAAAAAAAAAAAAAAAAAAANAAAAAAAGACATTCTGTTCTACCACTACAGTGGCAACTTTGATGAACTGGAGGAGACACAGGACTCTCTTCATCTTTTTATTTGGGCATACGTACTCTCTGAAGCTTAGTTCTGCATATGGCAATTCTGCAGGCTATTAAAGACACTCACTTATCTACACACTTCAAGCTGTACATGCAAATTACAACAGTCACTTCAGGGGCAAACAGCTGCCAGAAAACAGAAACTAAAGCTGAAGAAAATAAAAGTACCATGGGTAGTTGATGGTGGGAAGCTACATTGTAGTCTTCCATACCATGAGCTGGGGCTGTATGAACTAGTCCTGTTCCTTTTGTCATTGTTACATGATTTGCAGGTAACAAAGGAGAGACTTTGTCAGGAATTGTGGGATGAGCACAAGAACCATCTGCTAAATCGGCGCCTAGAAATAAAAGAGAAAAAAGATAATCTGACGAGACAGTAGAAAAACAATTCATGCTCTCAGCTTCTCTTATCAGAGAACAGAAACGCAAATCAACAGTAGTATAGAGAGGATATTATTCAGATAAAATTTTATCTTCTTTGTGGGTTCCCATTCAAATGCTTACAAATTCTTTGCATTGTTACTGCTGCACATGTCCTGGGAGGTGGCGGGGGGGGGGGAAGATTTTCTCCCATGCCACACAATAGCAGCCTACTGAGGGGAGCGTCATTCCATCTAGAGACACATAGCACATAGCCACTCCTCGGGGTCCACTACCTCAGTGCTCCAGAAACTGATGATGGATTAAAACAAAAAAAAATAATTCTAACTCAAAACACTGAATCAGAAGTGGGCCTGTTAACRTTACTGTGCTGTGAGGATGCAAATGTTACTGCATTAGCTGTAAGCGTGAGCCCATAATCACCTAGGACACCGCAACAGTCTTCATGGTCATAGCGAACGCTTGAGACCCTATGTAACTATCAAAATCTTGAAGATTAACACCAAACAACAACAATGACTGATGTTGATGCTGATTCTGCTACATTAGCTGGTTTCATCAACTTTGGAAGACTTTTAGCAGTCAGACAATAAGCAGACTTATAAGCAAACTTGAGCATTTCTTGCACTAGCAAAGTCATTAGCAAGACAAACTGCCTTTAGTGTAATTAAAATTTTTATAATAAAAGACTCCCACTTCATGTTCAAATATTGTAAACCTGAAGCCAGGTTTTAAAACGTACTTGGAAATCTATGCTTGAAAAATACACAGTTACAATACACTATRTGACCAAATTTAACAGAAATCTGATGTGAAAAATTTACCTTTACATGTTGATATAACCTCAAACTGTGTGTCCAAAGCTGCAGCTGAAGATTCAACTCTATCTGCAGCCAAAATGAAGTATTCACCAGTAGTTGTGCATTTCACAATGGAATACCTACAATGCAAATAAATATTTATGATACTACTTACGACAAAGCTAAAAACAGTTTAAACCTCCAGACTCTCAAAGAGGACAATATAGAGCTCTTTTAAGTCTTGATATACAATTTGCTTTTCAATCTTCAAAGAATTTCCAGAAAACACTACATCAGGAAGAACAAATAAATTTAGATGGGCTAAAAAACAAATCAAAAACTAATATATTATTAGAGAAATAGAACAAAGTTGACAATAATGCCACTTAAAAAATACAGAGAAGATTGCTTGAATAAAATGGTCATCTAAAATGTCTTAATTTAACTTTTCTGTTGAACATTGGTAAAGGCAGAAGCAGATCAGTGAACTGAGTCAAAGACACATACGCTGAATCTGGCATGTAGCAAATTGCTTCATTGGCCGGCACAGTCCAAGGCTGCGTGGTCCAGACCAACACACTAGCAGGGGATGATCCATCTATAGATAAAAGATCGAAGTATTTTGGTTATAACAATGATAATAGAAAACAAATCTACCTTTCTTAAGAACTAAGTGTATGTCATACCTAATACAGAGGCCAGCTTAGGTGGTGGCTTTAGCAGGGGAAATTTCATATACACAGAACGACTGACGTGCTGCTCGTTGTATTCAAGTTCTGCTTCAGCCAAGGCTGTACTGGGTAGATATCAAGCACAGGTTAACATATGTGAACATAAAAAGCCATTGATCTTTGTTATGCTGACAAAAACAAAACAGTAAGCTGATTCTTACTTTGTTGAAGGAGACCAAAACACGGGTTTATAGTCCCGATAAATGAAACCCTAAAGCAGAAGAGGAGAAAGTTAATAGAATCAAAACTTCCAACAAGTTAAAAAACACTTCACTGAAAGTCTGCATACCTTATCATACATTTTGTAGAAGACTTTCAGTTGGTTTGCTTCATACTTTCCATCAAATGTACGATAGCAGTTAGCCCAATCTGCCATTATGCCCCAACGAATGAAGGCAGATTTCTGTTTCTCAATTGCTCTTTCTGCAAATTCTCTGGCTGGAAAATTAAGAATAAGGTTTAACCTACCATAATTAATATCAATAGCATATTTTAAATGAAATCACGTTTTTGAGAAGAGCTGGGGTTGAATACAGTGAAATTGCATACTAACAGATTATTTAGGCTCAAAAATGTATTTCATATATATCTGTAGTAATACGTAGTAACTGTATAAAATAACTGGCAAGGGCAGAAAGAGCCAGGAGAGAGACTTCTTTACTAACACGAGAACATACAGCACATGTGCCTCTAGAACACGCATATTTTTTCAGCAGGAATAAAAGAAATCAAGTATTTCCAGCTATGAAGATAGTTTCTCAAAATGCAAAATATTTAAACAAAATTAAGGTATTAAGGTATTAATTAAGGTATATTACAAATAGCTTGCAGGTGCAGGCTAGTGTCATTCAGCACACTTGGTATTTGAAATATTTTTGAAAAGTGTCCATCTGACACAGAATTGCATTCTCTGAAAATCTACAGTTTTGTGGTGATATTCAAGCTGAAGAAAGGAAATAGCATTGATTTGTGTGGGCGCTGCTTTTTAGTTTGTAATTAAGTTGAATGTGTCTGCCTGGAATTCAAAGGCACCAAAACCAGGCTGATCTAGTAAATGCTGCTTTCATGCTGCCACATCGTTGAGCGAAAGTCCAAATCCTCTCTCCTCTTGCTCCTTAAGTCTGTGGCCAACACTATGCAAGCTCATTACAACAACAATTTAAGCACGTGTTCAATTATCCCACTTGATGAGATTACATTGTACTCCATCTGCTTTGCAAACAAAGTGCCAGTAACAGGTGCTAGAAAGTGTCTCCAACACCTAACGGAAACAGGCACAAAAAGCATAAAAACAATTTATAAATCATAACATTCAAAATACGGTGACTAGGACAAACAAATACTGAAGCCAACTTCCCAAATCACAGCTTACCTTTCTGTCTGATTTCCATCGGTGAAAGATTTGCAGTTCCTTTGGCTTCCGATAACGCCTTCAGCTCAATTGGCAGCCCGTGGCAGTCCCACCCTGGCACGTAATGCACCTTATAGCCTCTCATCATGTGGAAGCGGTTAGTGATGTCTTTCAAAATCTGGGAAGACACAAGGGTCAGTTACCACTGCAGCTCCCTGACGTGGGACAGCTATACATTGCTTAAGAGCTCCGTGCGAGGCCAAACGTGACGGAAAGCGGGATGAACTGCACGTTAGCCTTGCAGCCATGCTCTCTCTTTGACCACTGTTTTGCACCTGGGCAGAAGCTTAAAAAAGGATCCTGGATCAAAGGAAATCATGTTTGGAATAACTGAAAGATGCAGTTTATAAGTGTGCTGGGCTTGAAGGGATCCAATCTGTGCACAGAAGTCAGTAAGGAGCTCAGCGCACTTGGCTGTGTCTCATTAAAGTGTTCATCACAAAAAGCTTCGTTTTCCAGAAGCTCTCACTTCTGCATTAGCTCCTATCAGTAGGTGTGGGCAGCCTTCTTTCCTACTCTGCAGGACATATAATATTATTGGTCTCAGGGCTGAATCAAAATTTATCCATACAAAACACTTATTTCAAAGGCAAAAACCTGTGCTTTGAAAACAAGCATCAACACTTCACCGTTGTTTCTGCATTCATGATAGCCAAATAAAACTAAAAGAAAAAAGTGTAATATAGCAAACTTCTAAAATATACACAGGAAAAACTAACACCGATTCACCATTCAATTGTATATTACTGTACCATGTACGTATGAAGTTATAAATAAAGACACGGGCATGTCACGATTTCTGTGCACTCGCAAACTGCGCTTACCCTGCCTAGCAATGAATTTGCACGCTAGATTTTCAAGATTCCTCCCCAGAAGCACCACGTCCAGCCCCGTAACTGAGCAGTCAGCTCAGGGACACCACGTCCTGCCGCACGGTTCCCTTGCCCCCGGAGAAGGGGCACCAAGAGGGCTGCCTCCSGAAGCGCCCACCGCGCCGAGCGCAGGCGGGAGCGGGCGCGGAGCCGCTGCCGGGCGCGGCGGGCACGTCCGGAYGCGGCACCTGCCTTGTTGAGCGCGTGGCCCACGTGCGGGTCTCCGTTGGCGTAGGGCGGCCCGTCGTGCAGGCAGAACTCCTGCTTGGCCTTCCTCTGCCGCTGCCACGAGTACAGCTCGGAAAAGCCGCATTTCTGGGGAGACAACGGGGGAAAAAAAAAGTAAAACCCAGACTCTGACTAGAGAGCAAAGCGCAACCAATAAATAAGTATTTCGTTGCAATAACAATAATAAYAACAACAGCAAACGGGCCCCGCCTCCTCCCTGCACGGGCTCYGTCCCCGTGGCCGCGCTCTGCCCCGCGCCGCCGGCCCGACCTGCTGCGTCTCGAGCTCGGTCTGCGGCTGCAGCCGGCCCGGCAGCTGCGCGGGGAAGCGGCTGCGCGGCAGCAGCACCGAGTGCCGGTAGCGCGGCTCCTCGCCGCCCTGGGCCGCGGGCTGCTGCCGGCTGCTGGGCTCCGAGGCGGCGGCGCGCGGCAGC
>NW_020455799.1:365420-377030 GCF_003342845.1 Nothoprocta perdicaria
GCGGGAGCCCCGGCTGGCCGCGGGGAGGCGGGAGCCCCGGCTGGCCGCGGGGAGACAGGGGCTCTGGTCCCTCACGCACCCGGTAACGCGGGGCAGAGGTTGCTCCGTAGCTCCGTGTCTCAGAGCGTGGGGCCGATGGTGTGAATGATGGCTGGAAATAAAGGCAGTCCCATGTCAGCATCAGCAGGTCCCTCACGCCTGTTCTGGGAGATTAATAGCAGCCATTCTATAGCTTTTAAACAGATCTCACACCTACAATACGTAACAAGAATCGGAGAACTCCAATTTATCAATTTATTTGAAAAGTAGTTTTTTTTTTTTAATGTGCTCTCCTACTTCCAGTTATTTTAAGAGCTGCTTTTTGCCACAGATACTGTTTTCAAAATTTCTGCTGTACCCCTTGCTGTCTATGCAGAATCAAGTGCGTGTGCTCTGGGCCTGGACCTTGGCTGCTTTACAGGGCTCCGGAGCCCTTTGCTCCCGTCCACGAGCAGTGAAACATGACTGACACTAGCACTTAGCAGCTGTGCTTTTAAATGTACTTATACAGTCAACCTGCTCTTTTGGCTTCCGAGCTCTTCTGACTTCCRGAGATGCTTGTGCAGGGTTTCCAAAAAATGTTAGAAAAGGTGGTTAAATCACCAAAGTTTGGGATTCTGATGCCTGCAGCATTGCTATTTAAATTTAAGCAATCATTAACTTGATGTTGCCTTAACACCATCTACGGTAGCTAGACTTAATCACCTCATTATATGATGCTTTCCTATATTGAGTAGATTTCTTGAGCAATAAAGGAGCGGTTATTGTATAATGACCGACTGCTGCTTTTGCAATACTTGCTGCAATTGCTCAAATACTGGGTAACTACGAGGGAATATATCATCCTTGATCCACTGATTAATGGTTTCTTTTTTTTTTTTTCCTAGCTATGTGCTCAAGTAATTACTTTGAAGTACAGTTGATAAGGCAGTCTGCATAGATTTAAAAAAACAAAACAAAACCAAAAAAGGACAGGAAAACAAAAAAAAAAAAAAACAGTAGCTCTGCATTTCAAAAAATAGAGAGGAGTTGTGAATAATTCTGTTGAGATCAAAGAAAGGCGGCAGGAATGGAGAATTATTGGTGTTTTGAAAGAGGTATTCTTTTATTTGAGAATTAAAAACATAGTAAACTACACTAAAATGTTCTGAGGAGCAGATGTAGAACAAAATACAATTGGAAGAAATACAGGATATATACAGTGTTGAGTAGAGCAGGGGAATGTAATTAGGTTTCTATCAACAAATCAAGAGAAGTTTAAAGAAGTTTAGAAAAGATGGTAGAATGGAGATGGACTTGCACATACAAGTGTAGTGTTTGTAGTATCTGCAGATTATCAGCCTATCTACGAAAGCCCATTTTATTCATTTAAAAACAAAGTGAAGCTGCTTTTGTCATGTTTTCTCCTAGCTTTGTATTTGAATCTGAACAGAAACCAACTCTGTAGATTCAGTTCAGGATAAAAAAAAAAAGAATTTAATACATGCACAATCCACTATATTCTTTTTTCTTAACTTTTATGATGATGATGATGTTTCCTGCTGCTGCTGTTTTTCTTTAACACCAGTTTAATTTAGTGATGTAAAGCAGGTTAACTGCCAGAGCACAAATATGTGAAACTCTTGTTTGAAATAACCTCCTAGTTTTGTTTTATTATTTAGTTTTTTATATATATTTAAATCACAGCTTATTTTATTACTGCTGATGTGCAGTAATTCACTATTCTCTTTCTATTCAGCTTAAATAAATAACATATATGTGCTTGGAATGTTATTTATGTAAGATGTTTCCCTTCCTGCCCTTTCTAAAGTCGATGTTTGCTTTATGTTTGTTTTCAGCAATCAGGATGGCTTCTTCTCCAACTCTGCTCATGCGAGTGGTGGCCTCTGCGTATTCTGTTGCAGAAAAAGCTGCAAGAATTGTTAGAAATGTAATGTCTACAGGAGATCTGGGGATAGTGGAAAAGGTATTTGTTTTATCCTGTTCCCATTTCATTTACTAATGCTGAGTTAAATACAGGTCCAGGAGGTATTTTTGAAGACTAGACTGTTCTTCTGCAACTGGGGAAAGAAAAAGAATCAAATCAAGGTGCTCAACCTTACGCCCTTGATGTAGGGAATACTCCTCATTAAAGGATATAAAGGCATAGTAGAAGTAATGTATTTTGGCCCATATTTCTAAAAGATATTCAAAYACTGAAAGGAACGCACTGTAATTCTGTCTTGATTCCCCAAAAGAATACACCATAATTTTGTCTTGATTCCCTTCATAAAACACAGATTTTGGATAGAATGTCAGAATTCATAATCTATATATTTCCAGTGAATCTCCATACTTRTATTCTAATAGCTATAGTGTAGCATTTAGTACTGTATGCCTTATTCATTTTGGAATAAGACTAATTTCTGTTTTGTTTCTTAAATAGACCCTATAGTAATAAACCTTAATGATAAACCATAGATTTTACTGCAAATTAGGCTTTTCAGCTTTAATCTGAACCTTTCTATTTATTTCTAATTATGAAATAGAAATGAGCCTGCAACCATCTGCATTAAATTGTTAATTTACTATAAGTTATTACGCTGCTGTGATGATTCAGGTTCTTGGTTTTGACTACAATACTAGTGAAATAAATTTGGAGGGTTAATTCATGTTTTATAGGTATATCATAGTTTTATGGACTACCTTAGACCTCTATATTGTTTTCAGTATTTTTGAAGTAATTACTGATGTTTACATTTTTCAAATAGTTAGTACTTTAATGAGGTGGATTGAGAAGTGATTGAATGGCAGAGCTCAGAGGATTGTGATCAGTGGCACTGGGGTTTTTTCCCTTATTTTTTCTAAGCAAATACAATTATCCATGTGGGAAACAGAATTGAAAAGACTTTCAGGGTAATGATCTGTGTTTTCAAAAGCATAGCAGGATTCTCAGAAGCATCTGAAGAGACCAGATTCTCTTGGTTCCCCTGCTTTTAAGTTAGGAAAATCTTGTAAGGTAGTTGTATTATTATTTAAAGTACTTTTGTCTACAGGCCCAAAAGGAAACACTGTAACTATCTTGATTAACCAGTTAATTTTAAATGCATAAGGAAGTTTTCTTTAGCAACTTTAATAGCCTTTCTAAAGATGTACTTTAGCCATTKTTTCAAGTAATGTTGCTATAGCAAATCCATGGTTTCCTCTAGAGTATTTTTTCTGGAAAAAATGTGTAGGAGGTGCAGTGTAGTGTAATTTCTCTGCTTAACTTCTGACATTCTGAAGTCTTTTTTGCTAGAGCAAGGAACAGTTTATACATCATAATTGTTTCCATTCCTTTTAAAAAGCTAGATTAGTTGGACTTTTAAATCCTGCACTGTATCTCTTGGCCTTAAACATCCTTGGTTTTTTTCATGTTGCAATTTTTACATCTTTGCCCTGGGAACATGAGAACAGATATTTCCATGCCAATTTCAAAATGTCTTTCAAAATTCCTATCCTTCCTTTGCCAGACTGGAGCCAATGACCTGCAGACCAAAGCTGATCGAATGGTACAAATGAGCATTTGTGCATCACTGGCACGGAAGTTCCCCAAAGTGACCATCATAGGAGAAGAGGTAAGGACCTAATCTATGTCATACTTACAATGTGGCTTSCTATACATTGCCTTACACCCGCATTGGCACGTTTTAGGAAACTATCTCTCTTTCTTTAAGTTTTCTTTCCATCCCAATCAYCTTTTCATTGCTTAGCTTTGTCAAGTGAACTGCAAGCAAATCCACATTTCTCCAGCAAGTTGAGGTGCAGCCCAGCACCTTTTTCTAATGATTTGGAGCATCTTTTTGTTAGGAACTGCCCCCCCATGATGTAGCTGARGAATTGATTGAAGACGGCCACTGTGAGGAAATACTGAAGAAACCTTGTCCGCCGCAGTACACAGGAATTAAAGAGGAAGAGGTGATGTTACATGTCTTTGTATTTTTACCCTCATCTCAATATTACTTACTGATTTTAACTAAAAGTATTAAGGAGAAAAAGAACTTATTTCAGTGTTGACAGTTTCTCTTTTTGCCTTTAAAACTAAAATGTAGTCATGAGAATCACAGCCCCAAAGCTGGAAATGCTGTGTGCATTTAGGGAAAGGGAAATCTAATTCCTTTGAGATTCAAATGCATCTGTAAGGAACGAGTTTTGCTGTTAGAAAGTAATGCCATTTCCATGTTTAACTGAAGCCTTTATCTCTGCTATTTACTGACAAGTTCTACTCAATTTATGCATTTTTATTTAATGTAAAACATTAATGTAGGCTTCAGTATTGTATACCATAATACTAAAAAAAAAAAAAAAAAGTCTTTTTTTCATTATTCACAAGTGTTTAAAAAACCTCTTTTGCATGTTATTTTGTATGATTTGCATTTTTTCATGTGATTCCTTCTTGTAGCTTGTAATATGGGTTGACCCTCTGGATGGGACCAAAGAGTACACTGAAGGTTGGTTTCTCTTTTARTTCTGATTAGTGAAGGGGCATGGATGTGTAGATGGTTTTATAGATGATAGAAGCTAAATACTATATTTTTGATAAGGCTGATGTTGCTTGTGTACTTCAAGTTCTGTACTTTTTTTTTTTTTTTTTAATACTTTTGTTTTGTTACCAGTAGTGAATATTCTGAAGAGCTGCTGAGTGCTCACCAGTTTTATTGTTTCAGGGAACAGAAGGTCTTCAGCCTTTCCCTGTAGGAGAAAATACTTGCTGTCTTTGATTGCTAGCAGGATGCCTTTAAAARTTTTTAGGAAAATAAATTTACTATTTTGTATATACTTTTTATTGGGGAGTTAAATCTTCTCTGTGCATGGGAATGTGCAAATATTTACATCCCCATCTCAAACAACCTAAATTCTGTAGCTGGCCCTTTTAAAATAGACAAAATATTCCCCTAAAATAGTAATTCTTTGGTCATAGAAAGAAACCATTTTCAGCAAGGCCTGATTTGTGTCCATAGACAAACTGGCATGCCAAAGCKTGCTTCAGCATCTTGTTGCATCTTGCATCACAGTGTGTTTTTTGGTTTGTTTTTTTGTTCTTTTTTCAGAGCAAGAGTGATTGTACAGCTGCCACTGCATTACTTGTTTTTGGGTACCACAAATGATTTCAAGCCCCAATTTACTAGAATGTCATCCATTTATTACCATTTAGTTGTATCTTTGAATTTCATTTTTATTACACRTTCATTACAATGTAGCTTGAATTCTTTTAATAAGAACTACTCAGGACATTTTATTTTTTGGAAGAGCATAAATGAATAATTTTTGCCAAGCAAAATGACTAAAAGCAAGCAATGTGTTACACCTGCTAAATCTGAAAATCCTGATTGGTAATTGCATTTTAAGACCTTCCATATCCCCCTCCTCCCCCCCTTTTTTTTTAAACTATCTAGTTTCTCATTTTCAAACATAATTAATTTTGTACTGTTTCTGTACAGGTCTCCTTGACCATGTAACAGTGCTTATTGGAATTGCTTATGGAGGCAAAGCAATAGCAGGAGTTATCAACCAGCCGTATTACAACTATGAGGTATTAAATGCACTGATCTGCTTGAGAGCATTAGGTGATTTGAAACTGCCACTTCTAAGACATTTCTAGTTGGAACACTTCTAGCTGAAAAGCGGTGTGTTTTGGATTTGTAATGTAAGGATAGTTGTTGTTATATGTATACAATTTTGAAAATTGCTTTCCAGAAACTGAGCATCAAGGACCTACTAGCAGTCCTAGTGAGTCCCAAGGCTTGTGTAATAGTACAGTGTGTGCAAAACAGTGTCACTTTGTGAAACACTTGCAGGTCAGTGCTTTTGTACTGTAGGATGATGCAATGTAAAGCTCATTATGAGCTGATGCTACATGTTCCATGTGGCGTGCATGATGAAACACACAGCAATGGCAATGAAGGTATTTTCAGTTAAAAATTGTGCCTGAAGTAGAGAAATGTGCTGACATTAATTTGGCACAATCATTGGGGGCAGGAAGTAATGYATCACTACAGTTTCACAGATGAAAACCAGTAAATGATCTACTGGAGGTTTTTCAAGTCATTATTTTAGAGGGAAAGAGCCAAAGTGTCTTGATTTTTCACTCTGCACTTTAGAATGCTTCTTTTTTAAGTGACACTGTTGAAATGCACATCTCRGTGTTAATATTATACTCCCTAAGATGCAAAGATGTCTCCTGCTATTCCTTTACGTTCATGCTTTAACTAAACGCTGGCCACTGCCTCTTTCCCTCCTACGTAGGCAGGAGCCGATGCTGTCCTGGGTAGGACGATCTGGGGAGTGCTGGGCATGGGTGCCTTCGGCTTTGAGCTCACAGAGGCACCAGCCGGGAAGCACATCATTGTTACCACCCGTTCTCACAGCAGTGCCCTGGTAAATGACTGCATTACTGCCCTGAACCCAGACACTGTCATCAGAGTTGGAGGAGCAGGAAACAAGGTATGAGAACTTCATAACTTCTTTTGGTTGGAGGCAGTATCTTGGGAAAAGGAATGAAGAATTTTGAGAGAAATGTTTACCTGTGTGAATGGTCAGGGGACTTCTTCCTGTAGTGCAGATTCTCTTACTAGCACTTGCTCTGCTCTAAGGTAGTTGGAATTTCCTTAATGTATCTAAGAATGGCCATTCTGGTCATAGCTCTGGTTCTTTTCTCTAGTACACTCTGGGTCGGGGAAAAGGAAAAAATTAAAAGCCCAGAATGACTAAGTGGAAGTTGAATTTAATCACCATTATTAGASTTTTCCTGCTGTTCAGGTTAATTGGTCTTTTGCTCTCACTAGCAGTAGATATTAAAGGACAGAAATAGAACCAGCCCACAGTGGCATTTCTTTTGCAGACCTTCTCAGTATCCAGGGATTACTCTTTTGCTACAGAATGTGGAGCTTAGTTTTATCATGTTTCTGCATGTAGGAAAAACAGAGCCTCCAAACCGTSTTTTTTCCCAGCATATATAAGGGCCATATTGACTGCAATACAACATGAAGATAGCTTCCACTTTAATTTACTTAATACTTCAAGATGCAAAATATTATCTTTGAAATTAAGAGTAGATTCTCATCATATAGACTGTATTTGTAACAATCTAAAATAGATCATAGTTTTAAAAATCTTGGTAGGACTTTTTGTTTTCAATAATCTAGAGGGAAGGTGGTTGATGCTCCTTTTCTAACAATACACGTATATAGAGTATACTGATCTAATCACTGTTCCTAATATTTTTTTTCTCCACTGCTGAATGCCTATGTGCTTTGCAATGATAACTACTCTCTATTGACAACAGATCATCCAGCTTATAGAAGGCAAAGCATCTGCTTATGTATTTGCCAGTCCTGGGTGCAAGAAGTGGGATACATGTGCACCTGAAGCTATTCTACATGCTGTGGGAGGTAAATAATATATATGTGTATATATATAAAAAATATATGTATTCAAATATATATATATAAAAATAAATGTATATATATAGAAAAATATATATTTAACATGAGTGAAACTAACAATTTAAGGTTCTTAATATCTTTTGTGAAAAGTTTTTCATAAAATGTCTTTGGAAGGAAATTAGACTTTTATTAATCATGATATGCTAGGGCCCTTGAGTCCCTTGAGATCAGCAGTAACTCCAGAGGGACAGAAAATTAGGCCCTGGAAAGCATTATATAATCTCTTTTGCCCTGGAGTAATATCATTAGTAACTGTCTAATAATAATACTAATAATAAAAAAGAGGCCAAATTGCAAATTTTTTAAGACATTGATATTTTCATGCTCATGGCTTCTTTTTTTCATTGGGTGCTATTTTATATTAAAATTATATTGTCTTATTAACTGGATGTAGGAGCTCATTTTTAATAAACATATTAACGTGTAACAACACGTGGGCACTGTATTTTTCAAAGCACAAAACAGGCCAAACTGTGCAGTGATTGCTCAGATGTGTCAACTCAAAAATTGAGTCATTTCTATAGTAGAGTAAAATGAGTGGTTTCCAGCCAGCATAAACCACTCARTCTGGGAATTGAGGGGTTAGAAAAGATATGAAAAGCCTGATGAATAAGAATTAGATGATTATCATACTTTTTTTGCTGCTCAGGTTGACAGATCTTGCACACCAACTAAAATGAAGTTGTATTAATAACTCCTGATTTCTGTCAAGCAAACATAATGGACTTGGTGTGATTTATCTATCTCCTCTAACTACAGATTTATCTTTAGTTATCAACACTATACTATAGTATACTACAGTATACAGTATAGTGCTGATAACTGGGATAACTTTAAACGGGTTAGCCCAGGCACGAGAAGCAGCCTATCTGGGGCAGCCCAGTGCTTTATTTAGCCCCTTCATTATATAGGTACCTCTTGGTTAAATTAGCTTCCATAACAATTTCTGTTGCTCCCTTTTTAGGTGGTATCTAGAAACTCATTTAAAATCAGCTGTTGTATTTTTACCTCATGGTGGCTTTTACTTGAACTGAGGACTGTGCTTTCCTTTCCTTCTTCTCAATTGCCAGTGTGCAAAAGTCACAGGAAGAATTTTAGTTAGCCCGTAAGAGATACAGGCCATTTTTCTTTCCTAAAACAGGAGGAATTTAAATATTGCTTAAAAAAAAGAAAGTCCTAAGTTGTTTCATTTTAACAAAGAAAGGCTGTTGTGCTTAAGGGAGCAGAAAATGTATTTTAYACATGAAGACAGCTGCCTGTAGCCACCCAAAGCCCTTCTGTGTTTTTTAGTTACATCACTTGCAGTAGCAGCTTATCTGCCTCCAAATCTTATTTGGTGGAATAAAATGTTTTCTTTTTTTACAGGCAAGATAACTGATATCCATGGCAATTCATTCCATTATAACAAAGAAGTGAAACACATGAATTCAGCTGGGGTTCTTGCCGCTTTGAGGAACTATGATTATTATGCAAGTCGTATTCCTAACACTGTGAAACAAKCTCTTGTGCCTTAAAGCAAGAATGGGTCTTCACTTGTCCTGGAAAGCTGATCAAGCAAGCTCAGAGGAAAAAGAAGAAAGAAGATACTGAGATTGAAAGTTTATTTTATACAATCTGAGCCTGATTCCTGCATTAAACTGTTCAATAATTCCACAATTCTATGGAAGTTCTCTAGGTATATTCTTGGATCAGTTTCTTGAGCTGTGTTCAGCAGGTACATCGTAATGGTGACATTTTTCTTCAGTAGCTGTTTTCCATATTTTTTTGGAAGCAGGATATCATTCTTCGTGTGCTATGATTGTACTGAATCCACTGCTAATCATAATGCAGCCATGCAAAGGTCATCTTGAATGTACAGGGCACAAAATCCTGCTAAGTCATTCACCTGATTTTGCTTAATGGATGCTTTATGTCACAACAAAGGTTGTGTTAAATGCAAATAGACTGATAATTTTTGTTAATAGATTAGTCCTTTATAATTAAATGATAGTTTTAAGTCTTAGAAGTGAAATGTGTTCTTTTATAAGCATGGTTAAGTTTGAAGAGCAAATAGACTTGGTTTGGTTTGGGATTTCTTTAACACTATAGGACAAGAATGTCTTTTACATACAACTCTGGGACGATTTATTTCCTGCAAAATTTCTGCCATACATATATAGCAATATTTAGATTAATTCTTTGTAAGGATTCTGTTGTCCTGTTGTAGAGCTAGAAATGTAAGCCTGGTCTTAGCTAGTTCTAAAGAGGCTTACATGTTTTGAAACAGTCTGGATTAATTTTTGAAAGCAATACTTTGTAGCATAAGAAATTTATTTGACCAGTGGCAGAAAAGTGGCATCTGTTGAATCCCCAGATTAGAGGGGGGTCCTGAACTTGGTGCTTATTTTCTTTAAGGCTGGAGGCTTAAGTTCTCCCTGCATGACTTGTGACCCCCCCCCCGCCCGACATAACCTCTGCTGACAAAACCTAAGTGAGAGAGTAGTCTGCAGGTTGCGCTGAATCCAAGTTCTTCCTCCCTGCCCACCAAATTAATTTCCCTGAATCTCTGTAAATTTGGCAGTCTTGGTGTGCTTAAAGCTGTCATTAAGCTAACACTGAACTTCAGAATCCAATTTTCAACCAAGTGTCTCCAAGCCGTACTCATTTCTTCCTACTTTCAAGACACAACATGTTTAATAACTCTAATTTACTTCTCAAAACTTGTTAGATCTGATCCTTTCCCTACATTAGGGTAACACAGCGCCACTTCACGGGCTTGCCTGCCTGAATTTAAGCTGCTCCTAAAGCCAGCCTAGACCCTGGCTGTGTTTGCAGCAAGCAGGAACATCCAGACAGTAGAGGACACCGACAAGACAAACGCCAATTAAAGCGTCCCCAGTTTCTGTGAGCAGACACAAGGCTCTCTCCTTGCTGAGGACAATCTACCCTTGTAACATTGCAGATAAGTTACCAAGACTATCGCTTCGTTGTGTCATTGTCCAGCCTGTGCAATGCTATCATTAGACAGGATTAATGCTGTATATATATAGGAACAACATGTGCTTTTAATCCTTTTAGCTAGAGCCTGCCTTTCTATGGCCTGTACCTTGCTGGTCATAGACTTTTCTCGAGTGTATGACCAGCAAGACCTTGCGAGCCTGCTTTATTTACAGCCTTCTTCAAGTTCTGGTTCATTGTGAATTGTTCCAAATATTGATGGTGTAACTGAAGTTTGACAGACCCAGCACACACAGTTTAATCTGTTTTTCACTGACTCAGCTCTACATAACCCTCMTTCCCCCATCCTCTCCGGCACTCAGCTACGTGGGCTCTAGCGTTCCGACCAAAATCTATTTGTGGCTTTGCAAAGTGCTGGCTTTTAACAGTACYGAGGTAGAGATAGTACAATTTTAAGACAGCAAGAAGACTTAAATCTTTTCATGTACTGCATACTAAGACATAAAGTCAGATAGAAAGCCTGATGTTAGTACAGCCCATCTATGTCTCTGTCCTTGGTTTCAGATCGCGCCTCCCGTACACTGAATGTCTTCATGGCACCAAACTCGGCACTGTGGCAGCGGCTGTGCAGGAGGCGGCACTGTGACACCGCATTGTCCTTGCAACAATGTGAACCTGGGCCCGCTCCCGGGAAGGACGCGGGATTCCTGTCACCCATCCCCAGGACGGGCGCCATTTTTGTGGCTTTAACCTCCCCCCTCCCCCCCCGCCACGCGCCGCGCGGCCCCGCTGCGGGGCGGAACCGCCGCGCGCGGCCTCGCGCCCGCGGGGAGCGCTGGGGCGGGCGCCGCCACCTCGCGCCGACCCGCCTCCCAATCCCGGAAGTGACGGCCGCGGTGCGCGGCCTTTCCCCTTCCCCCTCCCCGCGGCAGGAGGAAGGGGCGGCGCCACGTGAGCTGGCGGTGCCGCGCCCCGCCCTCTGCTCTGCGCGCTCCGGCGGCGGGATCCGGATCGGGATCGGGATCGGGACTGGGATCGGGATGGCGGCGCTGAGCCTCACCGTGAGCGCGGGGAGCCCCCCGCTCGGTACGTGCGGCCGCCGCTGCCGGGGGCTCGGCTCGCGCCCCGCTCGCGCGTGGCCGCCGCGTTGCATCATGCGGCGCGGCCGTTG
>NW_020455799.1:377070-437428 GCF_003342845.1 Nothoprocta perdicaria
GGCGGGCGGCGGGGACGCGTCGCGGCGCGGCGAGCGGGGGCGGCCCGGGCCGCTTTGCAGCGTGGCCGGCGGCCGCCCGCCGCTTCCGCGCCTTTCTGTCGTCTGGAAGCAGCATTTTGTGCTGCCWGGGCTGCTTCCACTCAGTTTCTTCATTGGAAATACGCTTTCTTCTCCTTCGCCTTAGCTCAGTAGTTGCTTTTTTGCAGTCGAGTACGCCTTGCGTGACTAGTGGTTTAAAATAAAACAGCGTGTAAGTTTTAAACGACTTTTCTTCCCATGCTTGTTTCTACTGATTCATTAGAGGACATGTTATTCAGCACGGACTGTGATTAACAAGGGCCTAGGGGCTATGGAGCATTCTGGGATTTCTTGTTTGGTTTGTTTTGTTATTTTTTCATTTTTGTTTTTGGCATTTGGTTAGCAGGACTAGAGAGAGGGTGCAGAAGAGTATTTAATTCTGTCAGTAATATTAGATACTGCAAAAGGCCTCTTCTGCAAACACTTGTGTGCAGGCAGCCTCAGCACGCTCATTCCTGCACCATATGTTCATCGCCGCTGCGCACGGGGAAGCGCATGGTACCTATTAATGTCCCTGGTGTTAATTACCTAGTCGGGTGTGCATGCTACATGCTGCTCCCAAAGCATTTCCAGCCCTTAATTAAAACACTTGCGTGTCTCACAAACATACAGCAGGAGTGGTGTCACCCTGACTCTGACAGATGACTGAGGGCTGGAAGAGACTGCCGATTTACTGTGGACATAAGCGCAATGTTGTGAGAAGGGCTTGTAGCTGAAGAGAGGGACCAGCTAGGGAATTTCTAGCTCCAGTGCTTTGTATTTAGGCCAGGGTATTAATAACTTAATAGCATCACCTGCCTTGAGTCTGTGTGTTGCTCTTAAGGAGATTTGGTCACAGTGCAGGGTGCTCCGTGGAACGATAACAGGTTAGTTGCTGGCACCATCTGGGGTATAGTCCTTTAGCTGGTTTCACTTAAGTAATATAGGCCTAAGCAAAAGCTTGTTGGTTTTATACGTGCTCTTGAGCAGGGCTCTTATGCCCTGCTTCTCTGGTTATGCTCAGCTGGCTGGGCTTGGATAAGAGCCAGTCCAGAAATAATGCAGCCAAGTTAGCTTGATGCTTTGCTTGAGCGAATGTGTCATGCAGTAGAGCACAGGGATCAGAGCACGCTTGCATCAGGCCACTTGAAATATGGGCAGAGCTTTTTTCTATCTGTAGATGTAGCCTAAGAGTTTCAATAGTTCTTCCATTTTTAGAGGTTGCCCTTTACTGTCAAAGATATACTACTCTGAATACCCTATGTGAGCTCACTGTACTTTGTCATAGGGAGGGTTTCTTGGTGTGGGGGGGCTACTCTTTTTAATAAACATAAAATCGGGTTGAGAAGTAGCCTCATCCTTGTTCAGAAAATACCAAGGAATTCAGTAACTGCATGTTTCAGGTCTGTGAGGAGTATCAAATAAATCATTTCTTTGCATGGGGGATAGGATTAATTTTGCAATACTCTTCTATTGTTGCTGACACTTGCAGATTCAAAGCAGATTGTTAGGCATTGTCAATTTAAGATTGCCAAGAATAAGAAACCTTCTGCATATAAGATTGAACATTGATTTCTTCTCTGGGGGAGCTTGTTTGAAGGAGCCAGGTAGGACACATTGTCCTATTTGATTAAAAAATGTGACTGCTCTGTTGCTAGTATAAAGTACATGTTTCTTGAAAGAAAAATCAGTATCTTTTTTTTTTTCTTTTTTTTTAAAGGAGCTCTGTTGACAGTGGAGCATGTGAAGAATGATGTCAAAATTTCAGTGGAAGAAGGCAAAGAAACGATACTCCGAGTGTCTGAGTAAGTGACTTTGCATCTCCTCTCTCCTGCTTTGGGTCAGCAGTTTTGAAAATCACATGGCTGCACCATTAACAGTAACCTTTTTAGGAAGGAAGAAAAATATGATTTTATTAGCGCATTACTGTTCTTTCTTTTTAACATACACAAAACATTTACAATGTACAGTTCATATTCATGGGGAGCTTTGTTATTTGCACTCACTTGTGTCTAGTCGCTCTAGTCACTTAATATTTCTCATTTTGTTGTCTGTTTATTTGCCTTTTCCTTGTGCTGTGGATTATCCAAAGGGAAGTCCTTTTATATTAAACAAGATAGTATTCAAGTCTTTGTGATTGCTCAGACTTGCACTTGTGTGATAGAATGACTTTAAAAGGTTTTTAAGCAACTATTTAAGGTTGGCTGCTGCATAAAAAAAGTGAAGGCAGTGACATTTCAAAAAAGTGCCAGTTCTGTCCTGTTCTCCTGTATATCCATCTGCATTCTCTAGAAGAAATCTACGAGATTTTGTAGAAAACCCTGCTTTGCACTGCTGAAAACAGGCTGTTACTGACTGAAATAAACATTTTCATGTTTGAGGCATGAGGGTTTCTTTGTGTTCATATAAGTAGGTTCATATGCATATCAGCAAAACAGCAGTGACTCTGTTAGTTTTAAGGAAGCTGCATTGTCATCCTAGCTTCCTTCACATTTGAGCTATCCAGACATTCTTAAGAGAATTCCTGATAACTTAAATCCCACTGACATGTCACTCAAATCAGTGGAAATGTCTGATGTGTAGCATCTCTAGTAAGGGGCACACTGCAGCCATGAACATCACAGTCATAGCTTAAGTCACTTTTACACTGTGATGAGTTCAGAATTTAATGTTGCAATCAAGTACCTAGCTGTGTTTGGGAAARAAAGGACAAAAAAGTCTGTGGTAAGTAATGTTAAGTAGATGCAGCTGTTCACTCACTGATAAACTTTTTTGTGAGCTGCTGTAGTAATAAATTTTGTTCAAGTCACTTATGCAATATGAATTGATGTTCCTGCACAGGTATAGAATGATTGTAAAAATAGCACTATTTTTGTGTAGCTTTATTGAGATTCAGATACGTTATACATAAATTAGTGCTTATTGAGCTTTCTCATGACCTTASAGAGCAAGCCTGTCCCAGCATACATATTTCTGCAAAAGATCAAAGCACCAAGAATGATTCACAGTCTTGCAAAAAGTTGATCTCTGCTTAAAATGTTAATCTTGGACTCAGATATGAGTCTTCTCACTGTAATCTCAAATCATATATGTTGGTTTTTGCTGTGTCTACTGATAGCATTAAATATGTGGTTCTGAATTAAGAGCTGAAGCAAGACAAATGTGTTAGGTTATACTGGGATTTAGGTTGTCCAGCCCTGGTGATTTTCAGTGCATGTTATTTACATAGGGATATCTAACATATATAAAAACCTTTGATTGGATGGTGCTTTGCACTTTTATGAGTGAGTTTTCCACTGAAGTATTGATTTTTGATTTATTTTCCTTTCTCAGTGTACATTGTGTATATATGCATATAACCTTTGTGTGACAAATGGAAATGATCTTGGAATAATATAAATTTGTATAGTCAGCTCTGAAATAATTGACTGTTTTATTATATGAAATAATATTAATATGCCTTATTGCAACTGTAACAGCACTTATTTTAACTGTGATAGAAAGGGTTTAAAATGCAAACTCTCCCGCACTTCAGTCCCAGGTGGGCAAGATCTAGAATCCTCATTCCATCAGATGAGGGTTTGATGTATTTGCATCATCTCAAGCCTGGCCTCAGATTATGTTTAAGAAGTTATTCCATCCCTCAATAATGCATTATTCTTCTTTTGCTCACTTGTACAATCATTGTAGAAATTGATTTTCTATTTTAAATTCTCTTACAATTGTATTTGTAATTTGAGAATCATCAAATGAACTGATACCTCAACTAATGCTTTGAGTAAATGGATCTCATGGCATCAGTTCTGCTGAAGCCATCTTACTCTGGCATGGCTTGGAATTCACTTGGGGTAGCCTAGACTTTGATTTTCAGAAAACCATTATTTTTTATGGCATAACTTGAATAAGAAAATATTTTGTTTGATCTTTTAGAAGTGATGCTTTGAAGTGCAGTTAAACATCTAACTAGCTGAAAAGGTTGTCAGTAATTTGAGATGCTGAATTGTATTTTAAGGCTTGTCTTGATGCCTTAGCTTGAAAACCCCATGTGGAAATAGCACTTAAGAAAGTAAACTAAATGTTCTTGGCTTTAAAGAATGCTTTAATATACCTGCAGCTAACAGGTAACAAACTGCAGTCTGGCTTTTCTATTTTGTGTCATGACTGTGCATCCTTCAGAGTAATGTGGCCCTTATAGAGGTAAATGGATTCAAGGACAGAACCGTTCTGCAGTGCTTTATACAAATGAGCTCAAAAAGCCATTTATTACAATCAGAGATCCTGTCGAGTTTTACCTTTTTTATATTGGGAGGATGGGCATTTATCTTCCTTCTCCTGTTTTGTTTCTCCTTGAACATCTGGCCCATCAGTAAAGAATGGTGTGTTTTAGTATGTAGCAACTTGCATCCTTATCTACAGAAACCTAGGATTTTCTTTGCCTATACTTGCTTCTGGAGTTAGCAGTCCCTAACTGCAAAGTGAATCCTTCATGTGTGTACTATTTTCAGAGAAGGGAAGCCATGTAGTGTTTTTTTTTTTTTGGTTCAAAGGGAAGTAAACAACTCTCTAGGCACAGAGACGGTTTTACTCAGACTAAAAACTTACCTTGCTCATGTTTATTCAGTGTTGCTGATCAAATGTATTTCCTTCAGTATGAAACTGAAATGAAAGTATGAAAACAATAAAAACATGTTCCACGGGCTTAAGCTTTATTGATCCATTATTGGCTTTTAGTTTTAATAATAGCGTAAGGATCTTCTGTATGCTAGAGCCTAGAAGTTTGAAAAGTTAAAGATTAAAAAAAAAAGGCAACAATGACCTATGATCTTGTAAATTTTAATACAGTTAATGTAATGAGACTGGCTAATCCTTTTATGCCAAAAATTGGATTAATTATAATGGTTCATRTATCAAGAAGGCTTTTATAACTTTTCCAGGACTTTCATTGATCTTTGCAAGGGCTTTTTTGAGGCCTCTCTAAAATTGTTTTTCATTTTATAAAGAATATGATGGGTGCACCAGGAAGAAAATGACTTGCTTGAGGTTGTTCAGCAAAACAGTGGCGGAGACAGAAATGAAACCTTGTCTGGACGAATTCCAGAGTAATGTTCAGGCCATTAAACTGAGTGGATAGATAGAACACTTAGCTSTTTTATTGATGTTGATGCTTGTTTAGAAGCAGTTGGAGCTGCTGACAGCTACCCCTATGCAAGACTATGTAGATGACAATGATCTGCAGAATTAAAGATTGTGATGCTGCTTTCTTCCAAAGCTCTTTAGTAAATGTTAATGATCTATCTTAAACGGTTTTGAAGCTGGGTTTCTTAGAGTATGCAGCTTTTGGTWATGCTATATGTGAGGTGAAAAAGGGAGATTCAAACATAGACAGACTTGAGAATTCTGAGCAGCTGAATGGGGAAGCCAGTCTTTATCTAACTGGAATCAGAAAGGATACCACCACATTTTAAGCAGAGATGGCAAATGTAACTGTGGACAGCTCATTTTACAGCTTAGATTAGAAAAAAAGTCAGAGGAAGTGTTATGGGTAGGGAGCTTTAAGATCTTTGACTGTTACTGTAATGCTGCATGTGTACATTTATCTTACGTGGTACCATTAGATTCCTGTGCTTGGAATAATTGGTCTTCTAYCTGTGGAGAAGACTRGGTAAAAGCTAACATACAGGCAGCCACATCTATTTAGAAGGGGGACAAGAAACATATGTAAATACTTTTTTTTCTCTTTGACTTAGAGCTGGGATTCTGTTCCTGTGCACGTTCTCTAGGAATCCTCTTCAAAGTCATCTTTAGGTACAAGAAGAAAAGAAAATGTCAAGTTGGCTCCTTACGCTCTGGAATATATATACAGCTCAAGTTATACTTATGTATTCTCTTAGATGTGGAGAAGGGAGACTTTAGACTTTGAAAGAACAGTCAAAGTTTTATTATCTTTCTGCTTAAAAAAAGTGTTTATTGTTTAAAAACTTGCTGTTGCCAGCTGTAAAAATAAACCTATGTCTATTGGCTTACTTGGAAGTGATTTTTCATCAGCTTTACACTTCTTTTCACTACGTGTGTATAGTTAGAATTGAACTGGAAGTAGTAGGTTAATGTACCTTTATTTTACCTCTTTCTTCCTCTAGCCATGTCGCATTTACTGATGTGAATTCTATAGCCCGTTACTTGGCTAGAGTTGCAAGTTCCACTGGATTATACGGTTCAAATCTCCTGGAGCACACAGAGGTGAGAAGTAATCAACCCCTTTTTCTTTTCCTTTTCTTCCCTTTGTATTTTTTCCCCTCTTTTGGCCAAAGGGTTTGTGGTCAAACTGTCTTCGAGGAATTCGTTTCTTGTTTTGCATTTTATTATTATGTTGAGGCTCTAATTATTTGGGATGCTGATCTTTTTTCTTTTTTTTTCTCCTCCCYTCTTAAGATTGCACCTCTGGAGAGTCATAAATCGGAACTTAAAAAGGGTTATCCTTGTCCTCACCCTCATCAACTATTTCTAGCTTGACAAATCAGTAACATCATAGAGTATTTCAGGTTGAAAAGAGATGTATATTCTCCCTTGCCACTGTACTCRGGCGTAGTGCCCTCATCTGCTACTGTGTGTTATTTCAGTGCACCTAGTAGCACTGTTGTTGCAAATACTGGGTATAATTTGAAATAAGGAATCCTTCCTGAGTCCAGCTCAGAAAAGCCATATGCTGAATTTTAAATTTAAATTGCTGCCTGAAACTTGTAKCTGGTCTCACAACTGGGCTCAAGAGAACTGTTGCTTATTTAAAAAGTATTTTAAAAGCATTTAAAAAAATAGGAGGTCCGTGGCCATTTAGATTTTCTAACTGAGAATATTCTTTCTAAATTAAATCCTAAGACCTTAGCAAGCAACCTTAAAAGATCAGTAATTCTGATTAAAATACTTCTTTTCACTTTTGTGTCTTTCAAAAATAAAGTTGCACTTTGAGAACTACAGTGACAGCTGCATTTGCAGTGGAAATATTTTGGGACATAACTGCAAGTTACTGAGCTGAACTCCATGGCAGTGTAATTACATCTGTGCCTGCCACGTAGACTTGAAAATTGGAAGGATTCCTAAAGCAGCTTACAGATTGTTTGCACGCGAAATACAGACGGATGACTGCAAGAGATACTTAAAGGCTCTTGCAGGACTGAGGATTTCTTTTATAGGAATGGCTGTATATCAACTAAAAGTCTGATTCTTAACACTCTTAACTTTTTTTTTTTTTTATGCACTAAGCTGTATTTCCTTTCAGCAAATACAGGAGAAGATTGTTTTGCAGGGGTGAGGGAGGATTGTTTCTTTAAAGCAAGAAGGAGGTGAGGTAGAGTAGCCGGGGAGCAAGGGAGAGATATATATGTGTGTATAAATAATATATATATACACACATATATAAATATATGTATATAAATATATAAATATATATGCACATATATAAAATATATATACACACCATGTGTGGAGGATAAGCACCTAAGAACTGCTGTCTTCCCTTCCACCCATCCCTGAATAATGGGGATAGCTTCAGTAAAGTCAATGTAGTTTCAGCAGTTTGTATTCAAAAACAAAGGAGAAAATTGGATTTAATCACTTAATATAGGTTTGCATGAATGCTTCAGTGTATTTTATTTTGAAGTCAAGTCTCATTGAACAGATACTGTGATTTATTGTCCAATGTATTTAATGCTTGTCTTTCAGTTGATATTTTCTATTCAGCAAAATATCTCTTGATTTTTTTGCTAACTTTGAATATTTTGTCTCGTACAACTAGATTGACCATTGGCTGGAATTCAGTGCTTCAAAGTTATCTTCTGCAAGTTCGTTTCTTTCAGCAGTCCAAGAGCTCAACCACTGCCTGTCTCTGAGAACCTACTTGGTTGGAAACTCTCTGAGTCTTGCAGATTTGTGCGTCTGGGCTGTACTAAAAGGTATCAACAGGTGTTCCCTTTTTCATTGGTTTGCTCTTGTAGTAGATGAGTTTGTTCTTTCTGTTTTTTTTTTTTTTTTTTTTTTTTGGTGGCAGTTAGTGGCAGATCTCAGCCATGGGCCAGACTCTATATTACTTTCCTTGCTACTTCGATCTGTGCATCACCGATGATGGGAACAGCATAGTTTAGGTAAACCCTGTTATTCTGTAATTACATCAAATTACACATTAGTGGGACGCTTTTAGTAACATGTTGAAAAGAATTGTCATTAGTTTTAAAGTGTGTGATACAAAGAAAMAAACATATTCCCCACCCCTCCCTTTTCCCACTGGGTGAATCCAAAAAGGAAAGCAATATGTTTTTGCTTTGGGTTCTTCTTTAAAATCTCTGTGTTCTCATAACTAGATGTCTTCTTTACAAAGAGAAAATAAGGAGAGTTTCTGTTTTGTTTCTTACTTTAAAAAAATTGCTTTTTTTTCTATTCCCTTCTAGTTTCCTAAATTAATAGCCTGAAAATTATTTGCCAACAGATAATAATATCTGGCAAGAGCAGTTACAGCAGCGTGAAGCTCCTGTCCATGTGAAGCGATGGTACGGCTTTCTGGAGGCCCAGGGCACTTTCCAATCAGTAGGAGCCAAGTGGAGCACTGGTGCACCAAAGGTTAAGATGGTAAGCTCTCTGCAGGCTCTCTGAAGAGAGTGCCTTTACTCTTTTTTTTTTCTCTCCCTGTAGCTCTTTCATAACTTACAGAATTAATAGGAAATCAGCTGTGCAGTAAATGAAAACTTTTGTAAACTCTTTTTTTTTTTTAAAAAATCATTTTCAGAAATGCACCTATTGTATATTCCAACACTTAAATCGTGTGAAAATGGCAACTCTCAGTGCTGCTTTCTAGCACTACTTTTTTTTTTTTTTTTTTCTCCAACAAGGGTGTTGAAATCCTATTAACCTGTAAAGACAGCAGTCTTTGGTTGACTGAATTTGTTAATCCCATTATAATTCAAATTTGTTTAGTAGCAATTGTCTTGATAAAAGAACAAAAAATAAATCAAACAGCTTTTCAGTCCCATATTAAATATGAAGATAGACTACCTTTAAGCTCTGAAGTTAATCTTGTTTTGATGTGCTMTGAGTAATGTAGAAGTTGTAGAAGTGTGAATTTGGAGTGTAGCGTGGCAGCTGTTTTCCTTGTCTGTTCTGTTGGGAGACCTTGGAGCAAAACCTTGTATCTAAAGTTGGTTATACAGGTATTGTGATCTGTTATGATGTCTCTTAATTTTCAAGGCAACAGAAAAGAAAGCAGATGTCGGCAAGTTTGTTGAGCTCCCTGGCGCAGAGATGGGAAAGGTCATTGTAAGATTTCCTCCTGAAGCAAGTGGGTAAGAAACTTAAGTGCTTTAAGAAGATGTGTGGGTTTTTTTTTTTTTTTTCCTCCCGTGTGCTTGGAACACAACAGGTGCTTTGGTGAGGATGTTAATCTGCTTATCAGGCAAGACTTCTAAGTTGAAAGATTATCTACATCTTTGTCTGCATGCACTTCAGAGCTGTATGTTTAGTTTTGCCTGGCACGTTGCAGTGTGTCGCCCAAGCTGGTCATAGGGAGGTGCATTGACAGCAGACACTGGTCTGCTGCTGCTCAGAAGTGGAATAAGGAGATGTGCAAGGAAGGCGTTTGCATGGCTAATGGGGCATGTGCACTTATGGGACATGCTGTATAAATACAGTCCTGGTGAGTTGCTTGCAAGGATGCATAGTGCTTCCTAGAGGAGCTGAGAAAGGGAGGGCACCTGGGAATAACCTCCTTCCAGTAAGCTTAACACCAYGTGTGTAACGGGGCCTCGTTGCAGGGGTCCAGACTCTGTGTGGTCCAAAATAACACMCATTTTAGAACTGCTTGGTAAGCTATGAAAATGCTGTAAGTGCTTTTACTGTAAGATTCAGCATCATGTGACTTCTACAGTAGCATTTCTTATTCTAGTAGTTCAGTACAAGGAGACACTCAAGTAGGCATTATGTGTATAATGTACACCTTTTAGTGAGAACAATGTAAAACAGAGCTATAGTGTCTAAATTGGAGTATTTCATTTAAAGCATTGTTTTGGGGGGGGACTATATATATATTTATATTTATTTTTTCTTTTGAGGATTTCAGATTTTTATATTGTCTTTGAATTCACAGTATTATTTCTCTCATTACAAATTTTAAATAAGCAGCTTTTCAGAAAATTCCATGCTCTTGAACATGAAGTTCAGGTTAACAGATGGCTACTACTGAATGTCAACACTACAATCAGTTAATCAGTAGAACTGCAGATAATAATTGCTGTCCTRTCTTTATAGGGACCTCCCCATAGGGACATATGGATTTGGGACATTAGATGTTTTTAACGGATACTGACTAAAATAGTGATAGGAAAAAAACATAACTTGCTTTCATAAATATTATTTCAACAAATATCCCAATTTCTGGTTCAGTGTAGCTAATGCCTTCYATTCCAAGCCTTCCCTTACTTTCTACCAAAAAACAAACAAACAAATCCAACGGAAGTAGAGTTGATGTATATTTTTCTTTCATTTCATTTCAGATACCTACATATCGGTCATGCAAAAGCTGCCCTGCTTAATCAGCACTACCAGGTTAACTTTAAAGGAAAACTTATTATGAGGTTTGATGACACAAATCCAGAAAAAGAGAAAGAGGACTTTGAAAAGGTATGATAACAGACATCATTCACTGTGTAAGTTGAATCAAAGTTAAATGGAAGGGAGGTCKTCTGCTTTTGCACAGTGAGCCACTTTGCAGGGTAGTAGTGTTACACTTACAAACCTATGGTTATAAATTTCACTGTTTACTGTAATAAAGCTTAAAACCCTTTGGTAGCTTATTTCATCTTTCTCCAGTATTTATTTTATGGTATGTAGATATAAACCTCTAGGAATACACTGTTGACTGCATTGTATAAATCCCACTGTCTTAGAAAAAAAAGGAGTATAGAAAATGTGAAATATCTCAGGTGCTTAAGTTGAAYGCGTTTTAAAACATTTAGAATATTTCTTTGTTGGTGTTAATGTGATCTTTTTTTTTTCCTTGTGCAAGCTCTTTCTTGAAGTTGCTGATCTGATTTAATTAGTGTGTGCAAATCAAGTACATCTATTTTCCTTCATGCATGTCATAYTATTCTTATGACTTTATCCTTCCTTGAAAATGAAGTATCTTAAACACCAGATCTGGCACAAAGAGGATGGAGATTTAAKAAAATTTGCATACCTGAATATTACAGGATCCACTTTGACACTTTGCAGGTTATTCTTGAAGATGTTGCAATGCTTCACATCAAACCGGATCAATTTACATATACCTCAGATCACTTTGAAACAATAATGAAATATGCTGAGAAGCTCATTCAGGAAGGGAAGGCATATGTGGATGACACTCCCGCAGAACAAATGAAAGCAGAGCGTGAGCAAAGAGTGGAATCTAAACACAGAAATAACTGTAAGATACTTTGTGGTTCTCATTATGTTTTCATATATTTTTATTTTAGCAAGAAARCTTGTTTTTTGATAACAAAGGTATATCTCTAAGGTGCTCATGGAATCTTGGAAGTATTCATTATAGTTCAGGAAAAATACGTGTATATTTAGACAGATATGGCAAGCCTGTGTGTGTATGATTTTCGCATTCAGATGTCACAATTTTTAAAATATTCAAGAGCTGAAATATGTGAAAATGAATTCCAAGATCTAAACAAGAGGTGGCAATGTCAATTGTTGTGATAATAAAACATGGTTCTGTAGTCAAGTTCATTATACCAATAAAAGTAACTTATTTTTATTGTTCCTAGGTGTTGAGAAAAATATGCAAATGTGGGAAGAAATGAAAAAGGGAACAGAATTTGGACAAACTTGTTGTTTACGGGCAAAAATAGATATGAATAGTAACAATGGCTGTATGAGGGATCCAACTCTATATCGGTGCAAAAACCAGCCTCACCCACGCACTGGAAGCACCTACAAGTAGGTTCCCTTCCTTTTTGGTGGTCTGTGCTTGTTTTTTTTTTTTCTCTTTCTTTTTCAGGGTATTTACAATTCTTTAGTATACTACTGGTTCTGCTACTTGGAAGCTGCTAGCATTTTTCATTCAGAATATGAGAGTTCCTTAACTTCCTGAAGCATCTCTAAATGATTTTTGAAAGGTGAAAATTAGCCATGGTGGTCAGCAATATATTTTATTTCAATTCTGGTTCATAAATACGTTKTGTGTCAGTGCTGAGCTTTGTCAGGTGCACATAGACTTAATGCTGGTATTTCAGGCATCAGAATTGTTCTGTTTTGTTATTGGAACTTAAGTCTAACCTTGACTATTTTAGATTATTGCTGCAAAATATTCTGAGCTACTTACCTCTGGGCTGGCCTCCTTTTACACAGCAGCTACTTTCTTTGTGTGGAATGAATTGCATTGAAAGGAGCCTACCCAGCTGCTGGAGGGAATGGTCCCGTGCCTATTTGAAGCTTCTATTTCCAGCCATACAACTGAGTTCTGGTAGATCTGACAGCATGAAAACATTGATTTAGTGTTTATAATACTGAAGTGATGGCTGTGAGCAGAGGTTTGTTTTTAAACACAAAAACTTTGCACGTTATTAGGCTAACTGATGCTTCAGTTTGATTTGATACTGAAGTAGAGAGAACTATAAGACAGCATGTTATATTTTTTGAAAAAAAAAAAGCAGTAGTAATGTAGGGTTTTTAAAATTTATTTTAAATTGATTTTTGAATGCTGCGATCAGTTAATTTCTTGAAGACTTTGCATTGGCTCTAAAAATGTATTTTCCTCCATTTGGATTTGTTCTTATGGAGGAGCTCTGTGGTATATGTGCTGTTAAAATAATAGATTATGAATACATAGAGTGGTGCTTTGAGGGTCTGAATGTGAGGAAAGTGTTTTGTTCTGCCTTGCTAATTGAAGTTCTTTATTCTCAGGGTTTACCCGACGTATGACTTTGCCTGCCCCATTGTTGACAGTATCGAAGGTGTCACACATGCATTGAGAACCACCGAATACCACGACAGAGATGAGCAGTTTTACTGGATCATTGAGGCACTGGGCATAAGGAAACCCTATATCTGGGAGTACAGCCGCCTAAACCTCAACAACACTGTGCTTTCCAAAAGAAAGCTGACATGGTTTGTCAACGAAGGCCTTGTAGATGGCTGGTATGTTAAATGGTTGTAGTTCAGYAGCATTCCRTAAAATMCTTGTGACTGAGGCAAGCATTTTCYGCTTTGAATAGCRCTTAAACAACAGAACAGTATGAATGAATATTTAAACAGTATAAGAACACCAGTTGMAGTGGGCAGACTGGCTAGTGAACATCTGTTGTATCTATTTACTATTCTGTAGCTGTATGTGTGCATCCTCATGACCTGTAAATAAACATGAGTTTGCTTATCTCTGGGCGCTGGCTTTTGCTACAAGGATTACTCCATACATGCCTACGTACGTAGTTTCCACCCTGAAAGTCACGGAATGAATGCTTGAAGAGTGCCAGAAGGGGATCTTGGTGCCACACAGCTAGTCAAATCCACTGCATCCTATTTGCTATATTCTCCCACGATATTGGAATGCTATGGGAGCATGCCTGCTGCTATCCCCTCCTGTTAGTACAGGAGTCTGAAAACTTTATGCCCAATGCTAAATCAGTCGAGTGTTTGTAGCATTTTGATTACCTGATTCTGTTGGAAGCCTAGGTTCCTAATAACTATGGAGCTATGCTATGAGAGCCAAAATTCTGCTTTTTGCCACTGGTGTAGCTGGTCTTACTGTGTTCACTCCCTTTCATAAGCCTGTTAAGAACTAAGCAAGGTGTAGTTCCTGTCCCTACATGCATGTATTTTGTTTTTCAATTCAGCTCTTTGATTTCTTGTGTAGAAGAAAATCACAGCATTCTATTGCTTATGTCACTGAGAGATGATTTTGAGGTTATCACTCATCTTTTTGTTCCTCTCTAGCAGGAAAGAATCAAGCCCAGCTGTTTAATGGGTTTTGGGTGCAATTGAAAAGGAAGTAATGTGATGGGAATATGATTTGTACCTTGCCAGGTTTTCATAAACACTTAAGATTAAAGAGATGTAGAAAAGAGCCACTTCAGAGAGTTGAATTCCCTCCCATGAGTGAAGCAGAAAGAAATCTGCACTGTGCATATTTGATTGATTAGAGCTTAGCCTTTACAGTTAGGCTTAGCTCTTCCCATCTGTCTCTAAATTCACTCAAACAAAATGAAGCTGTGCTGTTTGTATGGTACCACTATTAAAGCTTTTGATTTACCTATCAAACAGGTAAATTCCATGTGTAATACTGATAAATCTTCCTTTTTTACCAGGGATGACCCAAGATTTCCCACTGTACGTGGTGTCCTGAGAAGAGGGATGACAGTTGAAGGGTTAAAACAGTTTATTGCTGCTCAGGTGGATGATTTTTTTTTACTCTCTCTCTTTTTTTTGGGGGGGGAGGGGGATGTGATTCTTTGAGTCTCACTCGCTAGAACAAGTTTACATGAACTTTTAGTTAAACTATTTCTCACTTTACAGTTTCCTTTTTTCAAGGCTTGCTACTGTCATGCTTAAGGTTTCAACAATATTAGCACATGTGAAAATATACTGGTAAAATGGAGTGACAGGTCTCTCAGATATTTTGCTCGCTGAAGATTCCTTTCTAAACTGTTCTGATGAGTGCTTATAGTAGAGAGTGTGTAGTCTTTAAAGGTCTTTGTTTTAAGTGAATCTAATCACTAGTTTATTTGTGTGTGCATGTATTATATATATAAYTTATTTTTCCTTTTTCCACAGGGCTCCTCTCGATCTGTCGTGAATATGGAATGGGATAAAATCTGGTCTTTTAACAAAAAGGTATGTGCCTCTTTGGCTTTGGTGCTACCCTTAATATCCTCCTTTCTGGGATACGTAGTGAATCCAGTGTTCATGGAGTGCTTACCACGACAAGTAGCAGTGGCAACGTGTTGCATCATTTGGCACACTCTCAGGAAAATGGAATGTCCCTCCCTCTAACTTGAACTCCCACTAATCCTGCTAATTCTCCTCTACCAATATTTACTTGCTTTACTTAATAGTATGGGAAAAGGTAATTGTATTTGCTGTAAATCTGATATGAAAACTGCATTTCATTTTTCTGCTTTCAAGCTGCGAGCTATCTGTAAGAAGGTATTATTAATGCTTTTTACCTTAGCATATAGCTTACAGTGCTGTAAGCATACGTAGCATAAGTTATCATTTTGCAGCTTCATAGCACAGTCATACTTGCTGATATAACAGGAGCTCTACAAACCCACTTAAAATGCATTATTCCTAGTTTTAAACTGCTGTCCAATCTGGTTTGGCATATTTGTTAACATAAAAGCAAGTCTTACTCAATTTGACTCATGCTGGCCACTTTTCAGTGGCAGAAGGGCTAAGATGCYGGGTATACTCCCTCTGTAGATACAGACAGCACTGCTGATAATCCAGACTGAAAGTCAAATAAGGAATACTGCATCATGATATTGATGGTTGGTTGCTTTTTGGCAGCGGATGCTTGGACACTATAATAAGGCGAATTATTAGAATGCTGACTGCATATTTGGTGTGATTGTGGAAACACCTGTTATCTTGCATTGGGATTCCTGCTTGTTTYGCTTAGACTGTACCCAGGTCTCTTCATTTAAGTAGCATTTGCTTGTCTGGCATGTCTTCTATTCCYTCATATATTTTGCACTTGGTCTGCTAAGTACACAAAGGTTTATAAATTGGTTCTTTCTGTTGCTGCATATATAAACTTAAGACTAAGAATTGGGTTTGGGGAAAACTCCATAATGGCTAGTGCTGACTTCTTACATTGGCTTTTAAATTGACTTTCTCCCATCTCAGACTCCTTGCGCAGCACCATATTTGCTGGGCAGTCTTATTGGCATCTATCTGTGCAGATAATTTATCTGTACTATAACATGAAATACAAACAGAAGTATTTTTTATTTTTTTTGCAGGCAGGTTTTCTTCTGAGCTTGAAGACTTTCGTAGTGGGAGAGCTCTTCTTTCCCTTCGTAGAATTTAACATTTGTGTCTAATATTTAAAGGTGCAACTTCAGCATTTACTAACTCATGCGAGACTTCTTAAAGGATATCCATCRTATTGTCTTACTTGCTAGAGTCAAATAATTACATATTAAATATTTTTCCCAAAAAATGCTGTGTAGTTTTAAGCATGAATAAACCTCTAAAACCAAGTCATTGCATATTAATAAAAGCAGATGTTTTCCTTTGTTTTGGCTTCCAGTTTAACTGGTAGGCTTCTGAGAATCCTCTTAATCTCTAGGCTAGTGTTATACTTGAATTAGTTTTTTTAATGCCTCCACACAATTAACAAAAAGAGTGTTTAAGACCAGAAAAATGCTCTGGAAAAAACAATGACTCTGAAAATGAACAAAATAAAAGAGGACACTATGATATCTTTACCTTACAAAACTTGAAATCCTTGATGAAGTCAATGTTACGGTGTTGCCTTATTATAGTATCTAATGCTACTGTTGGAAAATTGCAGACTTGATCGGTGCTTCCTATATGGCTAAGTCTGCCCCTGATTCTGCTGGAGCACTGCTCTGGGAAATGAGTATGGGAGCAGGTCCTGTGCTGTCAAAGAAGCGTGCTGATAAATTGCTTTGAATTCAGCTACCTAAAAAAGAACATGATCAAGATAAAGTAGTAAAACTGTATCATAGTTCACTTTACTATGTTTTTCCTATGAGTCATTAGCTCATAATTGTGGATGCTGCTGGCATTGGCAGTATGGAATCCATAGTTTTTACTCRAAGTATTTCAGTGAAGGTGGGAAATAGGGAAGTATTACTACCATTTTCTCACTCGTTTTTTTTATAGCTTTGGATTAAAGTAACATTAAAGCAAACATTAAAACAATGCAGTAACATAAAGAATACCAGTTAATACTCCTTTATGTTGATTTTATTTTCTATAACGTTTTATTTTTGACAATGTCCTAGTCAAGATTCTCCTCATTCTATATTTCTTTTTGTAGGTTATAGACCCAGTAGCTCCTCGGTACACTGCTTTACTGAAAGATGCAGTGGTCCCAGTAAATGTTCCTGAAGCGCAAGAGGAGGTGAAAGAAGTGGCAAAACATCCAAAGGTTCTCATTTTACTCTATGTTAACTCTCCTATACTGCAGAACAGCAGGGTTGGAAATACCTTGGGTTAAAGTAGTCAGCTAGGAATGTCCTGATTTTAACTGGCTTGGACAGCATGAGGTGAAAACAGGGTGCGTTTTCCTCATAAAACTGTCACACAGCAGGCAATTAAACATGTGTGCTCAGGAGAATGATATAGGAAATTGCTTTTGCAAATGTTTGCATAGACAAAGCTGTGTTGAAAGGTACCTCTGGGGATTTGCAGAAGAGACTGAATGAATTTGCAGTGATTCTTGTGACTGATTTTATTACTGTTTGTAAGTAGTGCCACAGAGAAGTTTAAAAATAAAATCTAAATCAAGTTTATGGTTATCATGCAGTAGATACTGCTTATCAATAAAAGCAAATCAGTGTTGGAGTTATTCCTTAATAGTTTATACAATTAGACTTATGTAGAGAAGTGAAATATTAAATATTGACACTCTGAAAAGAAGTTCAGTAAACAGAGTGGTACCTCTTAAGGAGAAGGATGTGCTACTCATGCAAATGTATTTGATTAGGAAGGATGTTTTCCTCCGAGGACAACATCTCAAATTACACTTTGTTGAAAGCATCTCTTGGGTATCATACCTCTACTGAGAAACAAATAAATGTTACTGTTTTTTTTTTCTTCCTTCACTGATTGTCACAGTTTATTATGACTGGGAGGTAAAAGTCTAGTTTGCCTTTTTCCCTGTGGCAGATTAGCAAGGGTTTTGAGTAGTTACAGGTCAGAATAGCAAATTCCTTAAGAATCAGAAGGTCAAAAGGTTTTGTCAGATGGAAACTTGCATGTCAAGTATTGAGATATTGAAAATGCTGTTTCCTGTGCTTAGTGAAGTAAGTTCTGACCAGAAATAAACAACCTTCAGACTCCTGTTTTTTGCTGTTTAACTGCAATTTCCCACAGAAACCCTCTGGCTGATTTCCTTATTTTTAAAAATAATCATGTCCATTGCTGTAATGCTTTAAAGTTGGATATTTCTGATGTTTTAAATGACGATCCTTTTGAATTATTACCTTAAAAATCTATGCAGTTAAAAGAAAGTAATTGTTATATCTGGTTCTGTATTAGCTATGTAAAGAAAAAAATCTGAAAATTCTTCTTTGGAGATCTTTAAAACCCGCTTGGATGCAGCCCTGTGCCATGTGCTCTAGGTGACCCTGTGTGAGCAGGGGGGTTGGACTAGATGACCTCTGAGGTCCCTTCCAACCTTAAGCATTCTATGATTCTATGAAAATGAGAGTTACAGTATTTCTTTTTAAAGAGAATTTGCAATGTGAAATGAAACCCGACTTAAACTTGCTTATTTTTTACTTGTGAAATTGAGTTTTCAAACAGTCTGTGTTAAATATGGCCAGCTTACCCAGTAACAGTGTCTCCTTTGATATGAAAATGATTATTTGCAGAATGCTGATGTTGGCGTGAAGCCAGTGTGGTACAACTCCAGAGTGCTGATTGAGGGTGCAGATGCAGAGACTCTCGCAGAGGGGGAAGTGGTTACATTCATTAATTGGGGCAACATTATCATCACTAAATTAAACAGGTAACAAACACTGGAAGTTGAATTTGAAATTGCTTTTCAACATTCTTTTTATTTTTAAGGGATAATTTGTAACTATATAATACTAATGTGTATCCTGTGTATGTCCTGTATGTATATATAGCTTGAAATATATCACAAAATGTAGCATAATTTGCTGCTGATTTGAGTCTGACATACCTCTCATACATTTTTCTACRTCAGTTCTGTTGATACTTGCAGTGTGAAATAGCATTTTCAGGCAAAAAAAAAAAAGTTGGGAATATAATAAATTCTTTCCTGTAATGTCTAATCTGTAATGCATCTGTTTCTGTATACTGAGAATCTAAGCCTGTCAACAATTTCAGTTAGAGAGCTGTTTAAGGGGAGAGGAGGAAAGTCCTCATAAGTATCTGGAAATGGTAATATGTGTGAACACTGGCAGAATGAGGTGGGCTTGGACAGAGAACATAAAACAAACWTGTAGAGCTTTTTTTCCTGTGTTCTTTACTATCTTCTGTCTATAGCAGTATCTATAGTATTGAATGAGAATAAATTACCTGGCTTTCGGTAGGCTTTACTCTAATTGTTTATATCTCCTGATAGGAATTCAAGTGGAAAAATTGTGTCCATTGATGCCAAGTTGAACCTAGAAAATAAAGACTTCAAAAAAACCACTAAGATCACTTGGTTAGCAGAAACTTCACGTGCACCTCCCATCCCAACTGTGTGTGTTAATTATGAGCATCTGATCACCAAGCCAGTTTTAGGTAAAGATGAAGATTTCAAGCAATTTATCAACCGAAACAGCAAGGTAACTTTTCTTTCCTGTATTGCCCAAAGATTAATTTTCTTTTGCCGTTGCTGTCTCTGATAACTTTTCAGACAGTAGGATTTTGTTTGTTAAACACTTAAATCCAATTCTGATGTTTCTAGCTCCCATATCTTCAATCTCAGCTTTCATAACTACTAAATGAAAATGTAACTAATGTTTAYCCAGGCATTACCTGGCCTGCCTTCTTATGATAGAGCATCTCCATAGAATTAATTGTTCTGCTTCCCTTGGGATTAACTATCACTTATCTTTAACAACTCTGCCTTGTTTCTTACAATTTCTTGTGCTCCTTTAGATATGTACTGATTTCTTTTACCTCTTATAGCAAGAAGAACTGATGTTAGGTGATCCTTGCCTTAAGGAGTTAAAAAAGGGAGACATCATACAGCTTCAGAGGAGAGGATTCTATATTTGTGATCAACCCTATGAGTCAGTGAGGTAAGCTGCCTAAGAATGGCTTGTGCAGATACAGAATTTACCTTTAGTTGCTTGTTTAAATGTTTTCACACGTGTATTGGCAAGAGTAATATTGCCTACAGACAATTTCTCATTTATTCCCTTTTTCTGGATTGTTCTTCTGGAGTGGCATGGCTTTTGGTTTACATGCTCCTGTCTCTTCCAAGTGACTAAACTGAGTATGGCACTAAAGGGAAAAGATTTCCTTGCTATGATTTTAAGTATGTGAATTAAGAATAATGTTATGTAATGAACAGATGTTTGTCCAATTAAAGCACATACATATTATTTCATTTTAACAATTCTCTTACAAGCTACCAAACGTCTAAATCACACAGCAGTTTTGCACAGTGCTACAATATTAATTCCTGTACATAACAGGAATCAATACAAATCCTCAGTTAAGTAAATTCTGGTAATTGCAGTTGTRTGCAGAGATAAATCTGAAACATCTTACAGGAAGTGTAGAACATTTGTTTTAAACAGTGTGTCTTATTTTTCTTACTGCTGTCACATAATGTATTAAATGTGAAGTTTTAAAATTCTTTTCTAGTCCCTATAGCTGTAAAGAGGCCCCATGCATTTTGATTTACATCCCTGATGGGCACACTAAGGAAATGCCAACATCTGGGTCAAAAGAGAAGAGCAAATCTGAGACTGCAAAGAAAGAGGTAAACTTGCTTTTTAGGAAAGTGTCATAAAATGTGTTAGTGTAAAAGATTATCATGCTGGATATGATTTTTATTTTGTTTTTCTTCTTTGAAGGCTAGCTCAGCTGTTAAAGGAAAGTCTGTTCAACTTGAAAATACCTCTMCTCCGAGCTGTACTGCATCTGAAGGTCCCTTGGTCATGTACAACAGAGTGGCTGCACAGGGAGATGCAGTTCGTGACTTGAAAGCTAGGAAGGCAGCCAAGGAAGATATTGATAAAGCTGTGAAACAGTTGCTGGCCTTAAAAGCAGAGTACAAAGAAAAGACAGGCCAAGAGTATAAGCCTGGGAATCCTCCAGCATCTGCGTCTCAGCAGAGCGTGTCTTCAAAGCTTGACGTCTCTGGTACCATGGATAGCAAAGCTCTGTATGATAAAGTAGCAGAGCAAGGAGAAGTGGTCCGAAAACTGAAGGCCGAGAAAGCATCTAAGGTGTTTGATTAAACTAGTACTTTTATTAAGGGTTTCCTGTAGCCCATTGCCCTCTGCTCCTGGAGGTGAATGGCTTCTGGCTGCATAATGATGGTTATGTTGACTAGGCTGTGTCCTGTCCTTACCTGTTTGGGTTTTCTTTTCCAATTGTCATCTTTTGGCTAGTCATATATGATAAAATTATTAGTAGTACTGATAAAGATGTAAGTAAATACCTACATTGCTTAGCCTGCTGTTCTGAAGTATACACAGGACTTGCCTCATGGTGTGAGTTTAAGTATTGAAATCTGGTCTCTGAGGTTGAAATGTTTGGCAACATTTATTTATTTTACTGAATATGGTCAAACTGTGAGGCTACACAGGAGCGACTTGCTATTTAATATTTTTTTCACTTAAAAAAAGTGTGTGTTTATATACAGACACATAATATATAGATATTTTCAAGACATCTTCATGGCTGAAGAATTTATTGAGCACATGAAACGCTGCACATAGAAACCATACCTTCCAATAGCTTTTTTTCTGCTCTTTCCAATACAGAGCAAGAAAAGATGTGCAGTAATCCACACATGCTTGGTGCTTACATACTTTTATGATACCATCAAGAGACTATTATCAAAATCTCTGTAAATGGAGAATGGGTGCTAAAATTTTGTTTAGGCAATTACAGTCGTGTATCACAATATCACATAACAGGGCATACTTRGTTAGAGTTTGCAAATAGTAGAGAGAACATCTTTAAACATCTAAATGGTAAAGAAAATGGAATAGGTGTCTGTAAACTGAGAGTCTTTTCATGGCAGCATTTAAGGTGTACTTCAGYGTCACATGTTTCTACATCTGTGCTATGTTCTTTCCTCCTTTTTTTCCCCCCTTTCCTTTCTCTTTCTGCTTCAGGATCAGATAGGTGCCGCTGTGGAAGTCCTTTTATCCCTAAAAGCAGAATATAAACAGCAGACAGGCCAGGAATATAAACCTGGAACCCCACCTGTGGTACTTGTCCYTGCTGAGTCTCCTCCTCGTACTTCTCTGTCCGCATGCCCAGCAGAGAGCCAGTCTCTGTACAGCAAAGTAGCAGAACAAGGCGACGTAGTCCGCAAGCTTAAAGCAGAGAAGGCCTCCAAGGTACCATGGCAGAGAATGCTTCCGAGTGGAATATTCTCGGGGTAAAGTGAGCCCTCRGTGTAGGCTGTGTGAAATTTGAAGGGCAAGGTGTGAAGAAATGCTTTAACTTTTATGAAGTGCCTGCACTAATTCTCTGAGGTGGTTATGGCTGGTTTCACYAGTGTTGTAATAGTGTATGGAGAATCAAGAAAGGAAATAAATAAGTTTTGGGATTTGTTTTTGTTTTTAGTGCTACAAACCGAGTGAAGGGCTTTGTGTGCAGTAATTTGGAAAAAAGAGCTGTAACTTGACTGAACAGACAGGAGGGAGTATGATAGTTTGATAGCGGCCAGAAGTAATTCTTTCTTCAGAGTCTGAATCTTTGYTCCGTTTCTCCAGTGTAGAAATCCATGGCAGCTGTAACTACATGGAACATTGCTGCATGGGAGCTTAGGGCACAGCAGTCAGTCTCTGTATATACTGCCAGATTAGGTCCTTCAGTATGGAACTTGTAGATATTTTGATTAAAAATTTAAGTTGCAGAATTCAGAACTTGACCATCCAGAGTAGTAAGAGTTGACTTGCAATGGCTGTTAGTGCTGTTCCTAGCAAAGGCTGTGTTATCACAGCCGTTGTGTGGCATCTGTGTTGTTTCTATATTTGTCTACAACTGCTTTCTCTTTTTTCTTTTTTTCTTTTTTTCCCCTTTCTTGCTTCAGGAACAAATAGATGAGGCTGTGAAAGTTCTTTTAAATCTAAAAGCAGAATACAAGCAAAAGACAGGTCAAGAATACAAGCCTGGAAATCCACCTCCTGTTGCTCCTTGTATACCTTCTCCTGCGCTTCCATCTTCTGTATGCTGCAGTAACTTGGCCTYCTCTAGCTCAGTGGATGACCGAGCACTTTATGATCATGTAGCTAAACAAGGGGAAGTGGTACGCAGGCTCAAAGCAGAGAAAGCTTCCAAGGTACTGTAGTAAATAGAGAGTAATCAGTTGCAAGTGTTACCACATTTTGCCACTGGGTGGAAATCTTTCACCAAATAATGATCGGTCTCTGGACAAACTCCCTTTACATTGTATATGGCTCAGTTGTCAAACTTGCATGCTCAGGTCTGCTGCTGTGGAAGAGGGCATAAGACAAACCTTTCAGCTTTTGGGAGCCGCTGCTTTTTGTCCATACACTCACACTGTCCAGAATTAATTTTTCTGAAGGAGGAGGTAAAAAGAATCCTTAATCTTCAATATAGATTGTGCTGTAATTATCATTAACGTATTATAACTAGGCAGGTGGGGCAAGGAGAGAGTACTGCTAGAATGTGATAGCTCCCAAGCATGCTTCTGTTGTTTGGGGGAGAGTTACTTTAGCTACACAGAGATAGCTGTTAACCACAGTCCTCCTCCTGTTTTGAAGCACTATTGCTAGCGTGTGGTGTTTGTGTTACATTTTTGTTGGTTTTTGTTCCTAGCATGAAAATCACTAATCTTTTCAATGCTCACCAGTGCATCTTGCTATTTGTCCTCCATATAGGATGAAATAGATGAAGCAGTAAAACTCCTTCTTTCTCTAAAAGCTGACTATAAGGAAAAGACTGGCCAGGACTACAAGCCAGGACATCCACCAGCGGCCCAAGCTACTTTGCCCCCCAAATCAACCGTAGAACCCAGTGGTGCAGACACAGCTGAAGCTAAAGCTCTGTTTAATAAGGTAGCTCTTCAAGGAGAAGAAGTCAGGAGGTTGAAAGCAGAGAAAGTGGAAAAGGTAAAGACATGCATATACTGCAATAGAAAAATATATTATGTTCCATTCTAAAAAGCTATCTTAAATTAACCGTCATTATAGGAGTTAGAAATCTTCATTCAGAATAGTTAACACTTGAAATCTGGGATCCAAAATGTACTTTTAAAAAAATTCCTCTCAAAAGTGAACGTCAAAATTTTAATGTGCTTAAATAGATAGTGACTTGTACAAAAATTTTTCCTCCAGCACTGTRTAGATGTCCATAATGTCCTGCATAGGTCCGTTTTATTCCTGTAACAGATGCATTTTACTCCCAAGATTGCTGTAAGAGTTTCTCTCTATTTGTRTGTTCTTCAAGGATAAGATAGATGCTGCTGTTAAGGAGCTTCTTCAGTTGAAGGCCCAGTACAAGTCTCTTACTGGAGTTGATTATAAACCAGTTTCAACTAGTGGTGCTGATGACAAAGACAAGAAGAAGAAAGAGAAAGAGAACAAGTCTGAAAAGCAGAGTAAGCAACAGAAGCAAAATGATGGCCCCAAAAAAGAGCCTTTGCAAGGACCGAGTGGGAGTGAGCTCTCCTCAAGTGGATCAGGAGAAGGTCAAGGCCCTAARAAACAAACCAGGTAAAGATTTGATCTTTAAACCCTTCACCAGAAACCTAAACCATTTGCTTCTATTCAGGTTTAGAGAGGTTTGTAAACTTCTAATTTCATCTGAAAGTACAGACAGCAAGCAAAAGCAAATTACCAGCATTTACTTAGTGTCAGCTGCTTCTCATCATCCTACTGAGGAAAATTCACCTAGCCTGTAGAAAAGGCAAAGCAGAACCTGTTACTGATGCTCAGCTCCGTGTATTGGGACCTTGCAATGATTCACTGTTTGCTTCAGCAAATGAGCTGTTGTGTCTTGGTGAATAAAACCCTGGGGAAAATGAAACCTTATATTAATTTTATTTTACCAGAGTTTTCAAAGTACATCTTGCCAGCACTGTGAGGAGTATGTGTCCCAGCTCGGAGCAGGGCATTGTTGTTGCTCGTGGTGGAATTCTCCAGTGGTGATTCCAGTGCACCCCCTTTCCTGCTCCCATGCCAAAAGTTGAGAAACTTGCTGTTTCAGATATAATTATTATACATTAGAGGCAGAGATGTTACTTTATACAGAAATTRTGCAAGACAAATTCATTTCATGCCCTTAAAATTTCTATCTATACAAAGTTATGCAAGGTTCACTTTTGCCTATTGTTATTTAAGTTTATTAAAAGTAGAGACCATTGCGAGATCTTGTAGCTTTACTAGTTATCTTTATTTTGGTGTTAGGGTCAGATTTCTGTCTTAAACAGAATGACTGACTTGGTTAAATAAACAGCGAATTCACATGGCATGTGTTTCCTGAAACTGTAGCAACAGGTTAGAGAAGAGATTTTAAAAATACTGAGTAAAAGAGTTTGCACACAGGTCTGGCAGCCTTATGTTGTTACTGGAGGTGCATTTGGGTTTTTGAAATGTCAGTATGAATTTCTTGATATATGAATTGTGAGAACAATTAGCAGAGTCCAAGCCGTGGCAAAGAAACTGAGCTGTTTTTTTTTTTTTTTTTTGGAAATACACTCCCATAAGTCATAATGAGCAAATACTAGTGTACGTGACCCAATTCATACTGAATTGGGAGGGCTGATGAGGAGAACTTAGTTTTATGAAGTAAAATGTTCTGTTTCTGCGCTCCCCCTGCTCCCCCGTTTCTTTTTGACAACAATGTCACTGGTAAATGCTCTACACAGCACAGATCTGATTCTTTTTCAATATCCCCAGGCTGGGTCTAGAAGCTAAAAAGGAAGAAAATCTTGCAGACTGGTTCTCTCAGGTAAGTGGATATGAGTTTGAATTAATTATTTCATTGTCTTACGCATTCAGGTCTGTTTTGTCTTTAAATTATATTTGTGATGCCTTTTTTTTAATACAAAACAATGCATSCCTTTTTGTTTCTTTTGTTGCTATTGTGTTTATAAATAGAAACTCCTAGATTGAAGCACTGAGTAAATTTTGGGAGCTGTGAAAACAATAAGCGGCATAAACTTCATCCACACCCTCTTCCATCTCCCCTCACCCTTATATCCATGAGAATTCCTCTTTCATTAAGTGCACTTACCTGGAGTGGAGTGGTAGGAATTTCACAGACTTGGAGGGTTATATGCCTCAAAATGACATACAATAAAAGTTAATGTCTGTTAGTACCGAATGAGTTTAGTGTCTCACGAGACCTGTATCAACCATAGAGCAGAGAAGGTTAGATTAGAGCATTTAGGAAGGAGAGGTAGGCAAATATTAGTGGTGTACATCTTACTAATAAGATCTTTTTTGTATATCCTAAGAAAGTAAAGTCTTTTCTGTTGCAAGCTAGAAACTTTTCATAGGAAAAATTTCCTTTTATAGGAAAGAACATTCTGATGGGTATGGGAACTAGGTTCTATTGCTTAGTTGGATTCATAAAATTGAATTGTAATTTAGGAGTTTAAATTATCCAGATCTATTATTAAACTTAATATTTTTGTTTTGTGTAACTTTTCTCAGTTATGGATAGCAATTGTGTTCTGAAAGCATATCTGTGCTAACTTTCTCAGCACAAAGAGCCTGTTTATAAATAGGAGACATTTCTTGTATTGTGTTGCATCAGGATTGAGGTATTCAGTGTTCTTTGTGCCTGAAATTGAAACTTCATTATCTGAATAACGTTTTGAAAGGTGATCACAAAATCAGAGATGATTGAATACTATGATGTGAGCGGCTGCTACGTTCTTCGCCCTTGGGCCCATTCTGTTTGGGAAGCTATCAGGGACTTCTTCGATGCAGAGATCAAGAAACTTGGAGTGGAAAACTGTTACTTCCCCATGTTTGTGTCCCAGGCTGCACTAGAGAAAGAGAAGTCTCATATTGCTGACTTTGCTCCTGAGGTACATTTCAAAACATTTCTTCACTCTGAATACACGAAAACTTAGTCTGCATGTATGTATGAAAGCAAATTTTCTATAAACTTGTTTTGTTTTTCCTCTAGGTTGCTTGGGTCACAAGATCTGGGAAAACAGAGCTGGCTGAACCTATTGCCATACGTCCCACGAGTGAAACAGGTAGACTTCTTTTGATGCTCTTTGCTTGTAAAGAAAACAGTAACTGGTGTAGCATGACTAAATAAAACTTTTCCACTCTTAAACAAGAATTCCTTTTGAAAAGTGGAAGCACATCATGTAGAATGTTCTCTACGTTTTATCAAAATATTCTAAAAAATGCTGCTATTTGCAACAAATTTCAAGCACACTATAAATTCCCTCAAATCTACTTTTATTATATATTTCAGAGTCACTCTGTGAATTTATTCATTAATATCCTGAAGTCTGACTTCGTTTGAATGAAAAAGATGTTTGGTTTTAGTATTGTAAGAAAAAATCTTCATCTCATAGCCGATTTCCTTTTTTCCATGTATTTTGCCTACTGCTGTGAAACCACCTTCTTTAAACTTCCCTTTAAGAAATAGATATTTCCAGACAATTAGCTGGATGAGTTTATTTGAAACAGATATGGTAGAGTATCACGAAGACTTTTGAGATCAGAGAATTTTTATCTGTAAACCTACATGTATTTACCAACTCTTAAGCACTGATTCAAATGTAGCATCATAAGGTATTTAGCTTTGGAATGTATCTTTCCAAACATGCTTTCTACATGAAAAAGCATGTAACATGCTTTTTATTTTTTTTTTTTTACAGTCATGTATCCTGCCTATGCAAAGTGGGTGCAGTCGCACAGGGATCTTCCTATCAAGCTTAACCAGTGGTGCAGTGTTGTGGTATGTCAGAACAAAATTTCTCACTCAACTGTTCTCTTGTAAGGACAACCCAGAACAATTATTCTGTGAGAATATAGCATGATGCTAGTCATAATCTATATTTCATGGCAAAAATATGAAGTGGCTTATGTGATTTTTTTTTCCACTGCTTTTATTGAAGTGCACTTTCATTTATAAGGTGATATTATTAAAGTAAATACAAATCAGTAAATAATCCCATTTTTTAACTCTATGAAGAATTTTATAATTTATGAGCAAAGCAAGCAACATATTTACAGATGTAGTTTTAAGGAATAATAAGAAACACTTCTGTCTTGAACACACATTTTAATGATTTTGTTTTCTTGTTGCAGCGTTGGGAGTTCAAGCATCCTCAGCCTTTCCTTCGCACTCGTGAGTTCCTTTGGCAAGAAGGTCATACAGCATTTGCAACATATGAAGAAGCAGCAGAGGAGGTAAAAATCAGTGAATATGTTGGTGCTTAGGCTTTCAGAAAGTTATCTTACTCTATAGCAACACAAGCAAATCATTTTACTAGGAACTGGTGGAAATCTGTCTCTCTTTCTTGGGCACTCTCCTTCAAAAATAAGTGAAGGGTTTTCCGTTAAACAAACCTAATTCCAAGACTTTTTCTCTGTGTGACACTGAAATGTTTTGGCTGACAGTCTTAACATTGGATGTACCTAGAACTCAGTTTTTCTCAAATGTAATCTATTTGTAGGTTTTAGTCAGCTGAAACAACGTGCAGTTTGAAGAATGTGATGTTGTGGATGTATTATGATACATTGATGTAACCAAAAGTCAGTATAACCTTAGGTAGCATGGCATTTCTGCAGTGACTCTTTTAGGTTGGGATTTATAGTTGCAAATATTTGATTCTTAGCATGTAACTGTAAAATTCTTGAAGTTTTTTTTTTTGTATCAAAATGACGAGAGGATTTTGAATGTTAAGGGCTTCACTGTCTGTTTTTTTGTGCTAATGCTTTGTATGTGAAGATACTTCATGACTTAGCAAATGCAAAGTGCTAAGCAATTCTTAAGATAGAATGTTCCTCACAGGTAATGCAGATACTTGATCTGTATGCTCAAGTGTATGAAGATCTCTTAGCAATACCTGTTGTGAAAGGAAGGAAGACTGAAAAGGAGAAATTTGCTGGTGGTGACTACACAACAACTGTAGAGGCATTTATATCTGCCAGTGGAAGAGCGATTCAGGTACGCTTAGGTGTTTGCTAAAAGCATTATCTGTTTCAGTAAATAGAGCAAGATGAAACTCTTAGACTGATACCTGATTTTAACTTCTCCTGATACCTGATTTTACTGATACCTGATTTAACTTTGCATTGAGCAGAATTTTCTGTGTGCAACTATTTCAGGGAGCAACTTCACATCATCTGGGACAGAACTTCTCAAAGATGTTTGAAATTGTATTTGAAGATCCCAAGAAACCAGGAGAAAAACAGTTTGCATATCAGAACTCCTGGGGCCTAACAACTCGAACAATTGGTGTAATGACAATGATCCATGGAGATAACATGGGATTAGTGCTCCCTCCTCGGGTAGCTTGTGTTCAGGTATGTAAAAATGTTCCATAACGTGTTAGACTATTATTTCGTTTCCCTTCCTCTATTGGAATTCATGAATATTTCATATTGGGCACCTAGAAAGGATTCTAGGGATGTTCATAGGCATCAGGAGTATTAGGAGTTGTCTAGTTACAATAAATGCAGTATAAAGTTAATGCACATTATTAGGTTAGTTGCAGATCTTGGACAGTAATGGTGGGCAAGCTCCCTTTGTATTGCATCCATTTAAAATAATGTTAAATATTTCACTTGGACGAAAAGGGAAATGTGCTGCTTCTGAGATCTTGATAGAAATAGCTTGGCTATAGAGCCACAATTTTGCTTTTAGACTTCTATGGTAAATAGGAGCTAATTTTCTTATAAAGTACATGCCATGTTTTATTGCAGGTTGTAATTATTCCCTGTGGTATCACAAATTCCCTTTCTGAAGAGGACAGAGAGGCTCTGTTGAAGAAATGTAATGAATATCGTAATAGGCTTCTGAGTGTTAATGTCCGTGTACGAGCTGATTTGAGAGACAATTATTCACCTGGTTGGAAGTTCAACCACTGGGAACTTAAGGTGTGTTTCTTCCAGTAAATCTTCAAAGCATGTGTATAGGGTGTGTGTGCTGGGCAGAATAACATGTGTTATTTCTATTAAATCAAACAAATTAAACAAGTAGATTATCTTCTACCAGATAATCAGTGATCACCCCTATTAGGTATTATTTCCTTTAATAGAAATGAAGAAAATACCCTATCTATGCATAGATATGATATAGATATGATATGTGTGTTTAGATTTCCCTTCTCTGTATGCAGGAGACRAGAAACTAGATGGTTCTTGTAGTTTGCAAAGCATGCAGACTTTACACAGAGAAGGCAACTGCCTGTTTACTGTCAAGTTGTCTGTGCAATTAATAATCATGTCAGGGCTGTGTTCAACAGAACTTGGCTTTAAAATTTATTGCTGATACATTTACGTCAGAATGAAAAGGGATTGTTGGATGGACTAGACTTTTAAATGGTCACGGAAGTCTTAACAATCATTTTGATTTTAAAATTGGATTTGCACTGCCTGGATTACTGTATTATTTTGCTTGTGTTTTAACAATATGAATTGCTTGTTGGCAGAGAGGCTGTCTCCAAACTAGTGAAACAAGCATGAAGCAAGGTGTAATGCACAAGTAGAAGGACTGTCTTTTAAAGACTGCTAAGTTTTGAGAGGGAACATATGAATATTATGTTTTAACTGTTTTTTTTTTTCTGTGTGTTCCCTTGTTTTATAACAAAGGGTGTTCCTATCAGGGTTGAAGTGGGACCACGAGACATGAAGAGCCAACAGTTTGTAGCTGTCAGGAGAGACACAGGACAGAAGCTGACTCTTTCTGAACATGAAGCAGAGGAGAAACTCAAGGCGATTTTGGAGGAAATCCATGCTAACCTTTACAACAGGTAGGYTGAGAAGTATAGTAAACTGCTGTACTAATCACGGGTGCACTTTGTCTATTAGAAGAATTTCTCATTTCTTCGATTCAGCTGCATGGAAAGGCAAGTTTGACCCATCTTTTTTTGGGGATTTTTCATTTTTTTGATCCTTTTGGTTTTTTTATCTATCTGCACTTGGTGGGTATTGAGGTGACGTGCACAACGGTGTGAATAAAATGGTGAAATTGGCAAGCAGCAGTGTGGAGAACAGTCAGTTTGAAATTATCAAAATTTTATCATTTCGATGGCAAAACTGATTGAGAGCCACAAGCTGCTTAACAGAGTTCTAATGAATATATGGCTTCTCTTCTTGTGACTTGCATTTTATCAGTCTGAAACTACCTTGACTGATTTTTTTTTTTTTCTTCTCTTTAGAGCTTTGGCAGACCTAAAAAGTCACATGGTGGTGGCTAACACTATGGAAGATTTTCAAAGAGAGCTAGATTCAGGAAAGGTAAGGAAAGTATTTTCATTCCAAAATCCTGGTAAATGCCTGCACACACTCTGTCCCTTACAGCTTATTGGGGCTATAAATTTCTCAGCCTACATATGGAATACTGTTGCTGCCTTTTATTTTATTTTCCCCTCACAATTGAGAAAGACTCTCCTGTAGAGCTATCAGATTTTTTTGTGAGGGATGGCATASGTTGGGAAAGCCTTTTCCAGGCTAGCAGCATTCAAAATTCTTAATGTTACATGACAGGYAACAGAGTGCCTTGAATGACTTTAAATGCAATGCGTGAAACAGCAGCATTAAGTGTTGCATTTTTATCAGAAAGTGCTGTTTGGAGAGATCAATATAAATATTCAGATTAAGATAAACTACTGTCATTATTCTCATACAAACAGTGAAAACACTTGCCAAGTCATGTCATAGAGTCCAAGTAAGAGTCTAAAGTACATCCTACTTACGTCAAAGATGTTTTGCCTTTATGACCTTAGTAGAAGTCATGGGATTCTCTGAGAGCTCATGGGAACCTGCAGCCTCCTTGGGGTGATGTAGGTGGAACTGATATGGTGAACAACTGAGCTCTCTTGAGCTGTTTTCACAGGGGTACTGGCATAAGATCTTAACCTTGAAATGTCTCCATGCATTGCTTATGAAGCTGTAAATAGTTCATTGATTCAAGTAGAATCCCCAGGATTGATCATGAAGGCTTTGTATTTTAAAAAGAGAGATTAGGATTTTTGTGTACAAATTAGGTCTGCTCTGAAAATTTCAGAATTTTTGATTGATGTCTCTTGAGTGCCACTATACTCAGGGTTATTTTTTTTTGAATTTCTGAAGAGCTTGATGTGTAAATGATGGTTATCTTGACCATCCATCATACTCTCCTCAACCAAACTACCAAATGTTCCTAACAAAAGGTGTACTGAGATACTCTGCCCTTTTTCCTGAGAGAAATGTGCTATTCTGTTCTATTTTAAGTCTTTATCTTGTACAGAAAATAGGAAAATTCAGACTACTGAAACTCAAATGGAAGCTGCATGGGTAAAGCACTATCTTATAACATGCAAGCAAGCATTTGTCTTGCCATTTGAGAGATTTAAGCCATTACTGGAAAAAAAGCATTTGCAAGAGAAAATAGTGTTTGTACACTATGTGTTATCTAATATTAAGTGTTTCTAATACTTTCTACAGTTATATGATATCTTGGTTAACAAATATAATAAAATCRGTTCCCTGACTTGAAATAAGTATTCTTTTGGGTTTGTTTAGTATTTTTGTGCTTGCTTTTTTGCTTTTAAACTTCGAGTATGTATGAGATGTTAAGGTTTATTAATCTTCCTGAGAAAAGGGATTTTTTTAGCTGTATAGCTGATTTTTCCATTTCAGATCGTGCAAATTCCTTTTTGTGGGGAAATCGAGTGTGAGGATTGGATCAAGAAGACCACTGCCAGGTAAAATGTGCCTGAACCTAGAGAGSATCTACCAGGATCAAACCCAAATGTTTGAATGTAAAGCATGATTGTAGGATTCCTCTAGGTGTAACACTGATATATAGTCCATAAACAAGTAAAGTGCCCTAGTTCTAAAGCTTTCAGACCGATGAGCATATTTTGGGGATTTCTTTTAATAATGCACTTTATTGTACCTTTATTTCAGAATAAATTTATTTATATGCCTTTTTGCTGTCATTTCAGGGATCAAGATCTTGAGCCCGGTGCCCCCTCCATGGGAGCAAAAAGCCTCTGCATACCTTTTCAGCCTCTCCAGGAACTGCAATCTGGGGCAAAATGCATCTGTAGCAAAAACCCTGCTAAGTTCTACACTCTATTTGGTCGTAGTTACTAAATTGCTAGTGAAACCACCTTTTCCTTTATCTCTGAATTGAACCTTTTTTAATAAGACTGGAATAGCCCCCAAACTTATCAGTTTTGCAACTTTTTAAATGACTCAAAAAACAAAGCCATAAACCATAAAACCCCTGGTTGTCAGTCTTAGACTAGCAGTAATTCACAGATTTTTCTGTAAACATCTCTAATAAACATGTATTGTGAGCTGTAATGTGCCTTGATCTTTTTTTTTTACCGTGTTGCATAATGGGAAGGGTAGAATATTCCTTGCTCATGTCTATTTTGTTTCCCCTTTTTGATGTATATAATGTTCTTTTAACTCTGAGAAAATATATGACATTTTCTCCATTTTCTGTTATGTTTTACCGTACAATATAGGGCATCTACATAAACTATGGATAAAACATCTGCTTTGAATTTTGGCTTAAAATAGCTTGTATTTTTTTGAATTTTTCAATCCAGACTTCCTGCTATTCTTTTAGGCAAATTGGAAGCTGGTTTTCAAAGAGGATAGAATTCAAGACTCCCTCTGGAGTCAGGTATTTCAAGGAATATATTCATCCCAACCTAAAACATGTTTCAAAGGCTATCTTAAAATAAATGCCAAGTTGGTAGCAAAATATAGGTTAATGTCATTTCTTGTAGACAGTTTGCAAGGCTCTGTTTCTCTTATCTTACTGACTGGCAGTTACAGCTGTCTCACAGTGATACTGCAGTGAGTAACACAAAGACAATCTACAGAGGTATTCRCAGTAATAAACTTCTTGGTCTGTGGTTGTATGTATACCAAGTTCTATAAAACCCCTTTGCTTTTCCTTCTCTTACTTTGTGTTACTTCAGGAGAAAAGGCCGAGGTTGCAGTGGTACAAAATGATTTGGAAGAAAAAGTCTTTCTGACCAACAGATAGATTAGGAAAATATGAGATACTGCAAGCAATAAATGACACAGCAACTTGTCAATAGCACAGGCTTAACTTGTTCTCTGCCTTCCTGTATATTTGGAGGCTGTCTACCTAAACCCCTTCCCATGAGGGACTGCATGAAAACTGAGCAACCAAAAAGCTGGGCCAGTAGAATCATCTCGAGCCTTTTTTCTTTGGATGTTTTTTTAATGCCTTCCTTGACTAAGAGTATCACTTCCTGATCTGCGTCTTTCTCTGCTCTTCAGAAGTTTATAAATTGTTGGCCGGGGGTAGRTGCATGTGGCCAACCTTCCTAGTCAAAATGCTGAGTATCTACTTGAAGCAGTGGCTTGACCAGCTGAGGATCACATAAATTGGAATAGTACCACAGTGTTTCATGTGAAGGGCAAAAGTAATGAACTAATTCAGATCAGTTTGCTCAGAAAGCTTGAGGGCTTGGAAATCCAGTGTGATTTGTCCTGAAACATTTTCTTGTTACCTCTCATGTTCATCTCTGTAGATATTTTTTAACTATCTAGGCAAAGTCTCCCGGGTATTATTTACCCAGGTGTTTTGAGGGGTGATATTGCAATGTGTGCACAYGTTGTTAACTGACAAAGAAGAATGAAAGAGGGGTCCTAAAGTTCTTCCAGCCCATCTCCAGCACTGACTGGAAGGTTGAGGAAGAGGGCGAGCGGCAAGAACAGCGACGTTCTCCCCGACTCGAATGAGGCCTTGCCTACGGCTGCGCTTCCTGCTGGAGGATGGGCAGTACCCAGCAGCTTCCGTGATCCGAAGCATAAGAGACAAAGGAGTACAAAGAAGATAGGGCAGAGCAGAAAAAAAATAATGAGAATTTGAAAGCATTTTTACCTCATTGAAACTCTCTTTTAAAAACGAGATGTGGAAGCTGCAACTATGCACAGAATAGGGAAAGGCAGTCTCTGAAGCTGCAAGCTTATCAGCTTGATCAAACAGACAACCTTGAACCAGTTGACTTGATCAAATACAGGAGTAAACATGTTGACAGTGTTTCTTTTTTTTNTTTTTTTTTCTCTTTTTTTCATTCTTTTTTTTTTTTTTTTTTTTTTTTTTTAGGAACACTTGCTCTCATTCTGCCATGAGTTTGAAGACGGGGTTTTCAAGGAGGGGAAAAACATGTTTTCCCTGCCTTTGGAAAATTTCTTACTTCCTTTTCCTCCCCCCACCATGTTTTTTCCTAATAATAGTAGGGCTGCAAGCATCTGGAATACAGATGAATCATCTGCAGATCTAGTGGCTGAGGAGAGAGATTTTAACTTCAAATGCTTGTCCCCCGGAAGCACGATCTGAGCTGTCTGTAAAGCCTTACAGAAACACCATTACACTTGCATGAAAACTTAAAGGTCTGCAAGTTACTAAACTGCATCTCTGAAAAAATTAATAAATCAATAATACATTACAATTGACTAAATTATGYTACTGCATGTTTACAATAGCTCTTTATAATAGCCCCTTTAAGGTTCTTTCTTTCTTGCAGTTGCACACTAGCAAATCTTGGTTAAATAGTGTAGTACAGGGGAGTACAGCGGCAATGCGTTATATGCTGCTGCTCCCTATTGGCCAGAACGAGCATGCCTCCTAGCTCTGCTGTAGAGGGAATCCTCCGTGTAGCTTGAGCTCGTATTTTGGTAATCGCAACATTGGAGAGCTGCGTCCAACAGGATTTTTGAGAGCTACCTTAGCCTGTTCTCATTGAAAGTCATGAGAAAATGAGGGTGATTCGAGCACAAACAGGTAACAGTCTGAGCACTCTAATTAGTTGTAACATGTTGACTTACTATGCATTAATTACCAGGATTGCTGGTTTCTTAAAACTGGCCTACATTTCAAAGGAGATTCTGAAGCTGAAATTGAAATAATCATAGCTCAGATAAAAAAAGAAACCTCACCTGCCACCACTGTAGTACCTGAGCAGTCAAATAGACAGATAGTAAATGTTACAGCTGCTGGCAGGAATAGTTTCTAGCAGGCTGGAGTGTGAACGTAAATATTTTTGCCAGTTAATCCCCATGAGCAAAAAGAAATAGAAAATTAGGGATGTGAGATTGAATTTTTGACCTTAAGGTAATTCATCTTGCAAAGTCTAAGGCCAGGAGGGATGCTTGGTTGACCGAGGTTATCGTTATCTCTGTCTTATCCTTCTGTGGCTGTGCTTCATGTCATTTCCTTCCGCTTTATCTTGTAACTAACTGTATGCGTCTATGTTCCCGGATGGATGTTTCACACAAAAAACTACACCATAAACTTTTCAAGGAAGGCACCTGCTCTTATCATCTATATTGCCTGCTGTGCTATTAGCAACCTTATTTCCTTAACTGGAATTTGTGTTGGCACATAAATGTGTATGTTTGCACCCAAGAGCACAGAAATTACTGTGGTGTTTGACACCATAGCTTAACTGTTTTACATTCTCACTATGGTCTAGAAGTGGCACAAAGTATAAACTAGGACTTTTTTTGCATTTCACACTTTTCCCTTAATTTCTTGTCATGCTTTACCTAAATCTCTGTGTCTGTTCCTTGCAAGTATAAGGGGATTGCTTTGCGAATTTTGAGATAGGCAGGGATTTCTGAAGAGGAAATAAAGAATGCTCTTTGGGTTTATCGTCATGGCTCGCCTTTCATGTCTAGTAGTCATATACTCAGGGAACAGTCTCCAATTTTGCTCCATGTCTAYGGGAAGTCCTTAAAACATGCAAAGAGTACAAACAGCAGAGAACTTGCTGCTTGATAAAATGGAATATCAGCTTGGTTATCTTTAAAACTAGTGCTCTAGCTAACATTTTTGACAACCCTGTCAGCCAGTTCATCCTCATTATTTTTAAGGACATGGTAAGGATCATGGGTTGGGTTGRGTCAACCCAACACAGACTGAAATTTCTATTCCTGAAGATATGTAGTATTTTCTCAGTGCTAAAGCTATTGCAACAMAAATGGCTGAGATGTCACAGGAAATGTTATGCAAAAGAAATGCTTTCTCAAAATTCTGGGCCACCTTCTTATGCTCTCCTGTGTGGCCATTGGTGTTGTTTTTGAGGGCGATGCTGTTGGCTGGCGCTTCAGCTAGTCTGTATCATTTTTGTTTTATTTTTGTTAAAAACAGTCTTCTACGGGTGGAGTCCTCGCAGGAGCCGAGACAGAGTTTTCAAGTTGTCTTCACATGACAAATCTTGCTAAACTGCCCTTTAAACTGATTTATTGTTTTACTGCTTCCTATAAAAGGGGCTGCCACATGTGAGCCGCGCTGACAGGCGAAGGGCAGAAGTGTCGCCGTCAAGTTGCTCCTCACACAGCTCCGTCTTGCCGAACCTCTGAGTTAAGAAAGAGCGCTACAGATGGGCCGCTACTCGGGGAGGAGCAGCAGGCTCATCCTCATGTGCCTTGTGACCCTGGTGCTTTTCGCCGTTGAGATCTCAGTGGCGTACCTTGGCAATTCGCTGAGCTTGGCCTCAGATGCCTTCGCTGTTCTCTCTCACTTCGTCTCCATGATCATCGGCTTGGTCGGCGTCAGGTTCAGCCGCATCAGGTGGCACAAGGCTAGCACTTACGGCTTCTACCGGGCAGATGTGGTGGGAGCCTTCGGCAACTCCGTTTTTGCCACCGCTCTGATGCTCAGCATCTTCATTGAGGCAATCAAGAGGTATATCAATCCTCAGAAGACGGAAAAAACATTGCTTGTCCTCATTGTCGGGATCACAGGTCTCGTCTTCAATGTGTTAAACTATGTTATCTTCATGGACTGCTGTTACTGTCGGGCACGCCAAGGAGACACTGAAACAGGTAAATAATCTAATGTAGTTACTCAACGTAACTCCAGCTTAACGGCTTGCCTGTTTTGCTGTTCCTTTGAGATGGGTGAGTGACATGTTGCTGTTTTCTTCATTCTTTTGTGAGCAAGAGTAGTGGATTTTATGGCTGAACCTATCCAGGTCTCYTCCTTACCCTGCAAGGCAGCTATCAGCACATGTGTTTCTCAGGGATAAGTGCACCAGTAGTATATGTGAGGACTTTCTAAAGAGAAAGTGATCTACAAGGAAAATTTTCTCCCTAGTCTTCTGACAGGCCAGATAGAGGTAGAGTTGTAGCAGCATCTTAAATCGATACTTCACAGGAAGTACCTGATCCCGAAATATCAACCATCCACAACTGACAACTCTCAGTGCTTTAGTACCTTTGCAGTTCAGGACATGAGTATCTTCTGAGAAGTCCTCTCTGTTTATATGAGGCAGAAGACAGGTAAAGGCAAAGCAGGAATGTCATCCTTCCTTCATTTGACCGTAGAGAGATAAAGAGAGCTGTTTTGAGACTATTTCGAAGTTGATTGAAAAATTTGCAAATGCAGAGCTGAGATATTCTTTGTTAATATTTGCTAATACATGTTTTACRGAGACATAGGGGAGAAACAGTGATACTCTGCTATGTAAATCTTTCCTCCATATAATGCCTGCAAAAATCACAAGGACATAAACTTCTGTGAAGAATTTGCAGAGGGTTTTACTGAATGCCCAGAAGTTTAGTCTTCCTGTTTATTTTTCTTGGCATATAATTTTCAAAATTTTACATTTGGCAGGAAGGACAGGACTGTTATTTCTGGAGAAAAAGTCTCTAGAAATCTTTTTTGGAATCTTGGAGACTCCAGAGGACTCCATCTTGCTTTACATGATTTAAGGTGCATGTGCTCACATTCTTGCATAAGCTCTATCTCTGTGTATACATAAAAATCTATACTTATGAATATGTATATGTGTAGAGTTGTTTCTTAAAAACAAATATTTCAGTTGGGAGAGGAACATTTGCCAAACATTAACTGGATACCCTGGGAGGAAGAGTGAAAGAACCTGTATAATAAAGTAACTGCTTTTATATACTGTTCAGGGGAGGTAAGATAAGACTTCTATTTGACTTTGAGGCTGGACAGGATTTTGGAGTTAGTTACCCTCATATGCTAGAAAACGAAGTTTGTTAGTTTATATTTCGGCATTCGATGCATTTCCTGTAGGACTTAAAAGTGGAAAATATTGCCATTCGTTGCTGAATCCATCTSCAGGTGATATTGACGGTTTAACCTCCCTGATGTGTAACATGAAGGCAATATGCACAGCTTAGTCTCTCTGCTTGGCTGTTCACAGGCCTAGGGCTTTAAAATTTGAGCTGCTTTTAGGCAGAAGTTGTGCTGATGTGTAGGTAGCAGGGGAGCTAATGGGCCCTTTGCTTAGGAACTGCCTTGACCTCTGTCCTGGAGGGGTTCTGGAAGAGGGACTGCTTCATCCTGGCAGCAAATGGCACATGGGTGAAGTCAGGGAGCACAGCAGCACTCAATGCCAAAGATGAGGAGTGCTGGGCAAGCAGGAGATGAGCTGAAATTCATGGCCGCGGCCTAGCAGTGGCCTGGCACACCATGGCAGTTCCTCTCATGGAGACCAGCCCTGGTCCCACCTCTCTTTGGAGAAATGCAGGGCAGCTCCACTTGCTTTCGGCCGGATTTGAGTCACAGAAACAGAGATGAGTTTTGTCCTGCCCTATAAGGACTGTGGATTTGTCTGGGTTTTTTTTCTCCTCATTTTCAGTAAGGTGAACACATTCATTTCCTCTAGTCATCCAAATTTAACCTGAGTGGGTCTTTTATTATGTTTCCTTTAAAGGAAATGTTATTTCTAAATAACTATACTCTGAAAAGCATATATATGCAGGTATACGCACACACACATATGCATGTACATAGGAAAATAACTTGGGCTTCYATCTCTTGTTATTCTGTTTATGAGGAAAAGATGCTTTTTTCCCTCAAGCTTAGGAGTCAGAAGTCAAAGCAAACTTTCTAATGTGTCAACATCACTAGCAGAATCTCAACTGGACRAAGGTAATGTCTGAATTTTGCTCGTGCAAGACAGCGTCGCCGTTGTGTTGATGACAGGGAAAGCTCCCTGCAGGTACCAGGGTCTGCCACGTAGCCCTTGGAGGGCCAGGCTGTCTCCAAACCCCCATCCTCTACGCAGGGAATGGTCTTCAACTCTCCTCGCGTGCGGGAGAAGTGCCCTCTTACACCTGCTGTGCAATTGCTTGGTATTGCTTTGGAAAGAAAACAAATGAGGGGGGTAGTTCACTGCATCTTAAGTGTTGCACTGTGGGCACTGGGAGTGGTGGGAGTCTCCACATCCAGAGAAGGGAGTTGTTGCCTGTGCCACTATTATTAGCCCCAGTCAATTGTTCATGCAGTTCAGCAGCTCTCAGGAGCACTGGGGAGGTGCCTGTGCCTCTCCTGGGTGTTGCCAGAAGCCCCACGGGGAACCTTGGCCCATGGAACATGGCAAGGCTGGGTCAGCACACACACACAGTCCTGCTCACATGTCCTGATCGAATTCCCTGCTCTTTTTTTCTCATTTCATTTCCAGTATCTGCTCCCCAGATTCTCCTCTTCGTCCAAATACTTTCCTCAGTTCTTGCTGCTCTGCGCTAGCACTCAGGTAGCGCAGTCAGCAGGTGCAGGGCAGCAAGGATGTGCCCCTTTCCTTCTTCTGGTGCTGGCCTAAAGCAGCGTGACAGATGTGAAATACTTCTATATCCTCTGAGGAAACCACCATATATATGGAGGTACCTAGGCCAGCTAGGCCATCCACAGCAGCAGAGAGGGCAGCACGGACAGAGGTTTTGCTTGGACTTAGTAAATATTCCCATGGTTTGTGAAAACATAGAAATATGAAAGCCTCCCTCAGAAACATATGCTGGAGTGTAAGCATTCACAAAACACTTGTCTTAGGCTTGTGGTGGGAATGACAGAGCAGCTTCAGCCGAGATTTTCTGACAGTTCTGAGGTTCTGTATCTCACACTGAGAATTTTGGCACAAAAATTAAGAGTAATTAGGAATCAAGYTAATAAGCAGCTGAACAAAAGAATCAGACTCTTAAAAGACATACCAGCTAACTTTAATATAGGCCTGCCAACCTTCTATAGTTCAGAGMAAAAATATAGAAGCTTGTTTTATTACACAAAGGGTTCAGCTTATTCTTATGTCTCATGTTCAGCGTAAAACTCTTTTACTCATCTAGATATCATTTAAAACTGTTAGTACAGAGAAAGCATCACAGTGAGTGGTCTAATTACAATAACTCTTTTCTGTTTGTCTTGAGAAAACTAATAAAGATTTAACATGGAGAACATTTGATTTGTCATTTTGTGGTCTGTGCTGGGGATGGGGACTAGGGAATGAAGGAGATGCAGCCCAGCCTAACCTCTCTGATTTTAAGCCATGCACAAAATGTTTGGAGCCATGAGAAACAAGTCCGACCTCAAAGCCTGGTGGTCTTCATACAGCTTCCTGTTCATTAAATAAGACACATTTTCTGTCTGCAACCAAGTGGCTTGCAAGGCAAGAGCAAGGCTGCAAGAGCAGGCAACAGCATGAGCTTCTCATGTGATGAGACCTTTGGGTCTTTATTTTTTTGCTGTTTTGCTGTACACCAGCAACCTGCCTCTGAGCTAATCAGTGACATGTAAACCAGCAGTCACTTAACTGGAGAACAGCTTCTTCCTCCTTTTGGGACTACTGTAGAGTGAGCGTGCTTATTCTGAGGCTTGCTGAGAGGCTTAACTATTTCTCCAGACTTTTGCGGTAGGACCGGGTTGAGGGTAAGTGTGTGAATAAACCAAGATGAAGAGAGCCCCAAGCTTTAACTGGCAGAGTGATTTGGAAAGACTTTATTGCTGTCATATTAGGAACTCAATTTTGTGTCTGTCATTGCAAATCTATAGATTCCATAGAAAAGGAAGACATCTATAGACCAAAATAAGCAGGCACATTACTGCTTGATCTATAGTGTAATGCAATGGAGACCAGGTAAGCAGAAGTCTGTACATGTTGGAAAGCAGTTGTATTTTTGGCTGCATTCTTTGATTGAATAGATCCAGCAATCAGTCCTGCAGGAGACAAAAGTGGTCTAGGGATCAGAAATAAATTTAAAATGCTTAAAATGTAAATGCATCATGCCAATCCATGCCTGTACTACATTCATAGGAGGATATTTGTCAAACACACAGCACCTGGGTTCACCAGCAAACAGTTGCTGGATTCATAGTGCATCCTCATGTGTTTCTGTCACCAGTATTGCGTGCCATGACATCCAGTGCCTAAATGCTCGCCAACACAGTATGTATCAATGTGTCCCCACACATGCAGTTGCTTCCATATCCCAGAGATGTGTTGCCAGGCAGGTAACTAAAGACTACGGTAATCAAGAATTCAGATCTTMTGGCTTTGCTTTTTATAGCATTACTGGAGGTAGTCATCTCATATGTAGCAAAAAAAAGACAAGAAAAAAGGGAAACTCTCAAAGTAATTTTAAGTGTTTATCAGATACCAAAGACTGAACACACAGTTCAGTATCTCTTTCTAAGCAGGTACCTAGAAAGCTGGCTACATCTATGTTAACTGTGACAGCTAAAAGCTCAAATCTATAATCTTAAGGGAAGACAAGAAAGATGGGAAGTAAATGTGAAAGTCTATTAAGAGGCAAGTTCCATTAGATTTTCTTTCTTAATTTTTTCCTTTTTTTCTTTAATGCATATTCTTTTTAAATCAACCTCAAAAGCTAATCTAAGGGGCACAGATTTTTTGTTCCCAGCTACATTAAAAGAGAAAAATTCTACATCAAAACAAGCAAAACCAAATGTTTTGGGGCTACTCTTTGGCCAAAATGAAAAGTATAGAAGGAAATTTTTCAGGTCTGTAARTAAAGAGCTCTAGGCATCTCTGAATAGCAGATAGCAAGACAGTAAGATCAAAACTTATGGACCTACATTCCAACAATGCTAGTACTCTTGAACTTTGGGTAACAACATTTGCATTCAACCTTGAACCAATTTCATACTAATAGCAAAGGCAGTTACTTCACTATATCTATTGTGAATTGCAAGGAAATAAAAGGGCTATAAGATAAGTAGGTTCAAAGTCATGAACAGCTTTAGTACATTAGAGAATTTCAAGGCTAATCTGTTACATAAATTAATTGAAATTGTTTTATTTGAACACTATTCAGACACTGTTCTGCAGAGAGTTGGCTAAAGACACAGAGTTGATACGAGCTGCACACCAGAATTGCTGCTGGGACAGATTTTTTTTTCCCATAGGTCTCAATATAACTCATAATGAAGAAATCAATGACTTCCTCTCTCCTCATCATGCTCTTTGTGCCATGTTTTGGTATCTCCTATTAAGGAACTTTGGAATTTAGTCATCTAGCATTCATTATTTCAGAMTGACTAACCAGAATATTTCAGTCCTGTTTGGAGGGGAAAAACAAAATCTGTTGTTCATGTCTGGTCAGCTCCTGGTCTCACTCTGGGAGAGTGTCATGGCTGTTGTGATCACTGTAACTGTGACCTTCTCCTCTGCTCTCAGCGTAGGAGGCCAGTGAAGCTTCTCAACAACTGCCGCGCTCTTGGCTGGGTTGAAGCGATCCTAAGGAACTGGCTTCCCAATCCTTCAGCCCTATAGTGTATGCCTAGAAACTCTCTCTTCCCTTTCTGGTAGGGTTCTGGGTAGAATTAGAGGGTGCAATAAATAAAACGAACATCTAGGAACAAAACAAACAAGCAAACAAACAAAAAACAGTACTCTTGTACTAATCATATTCCACAAGAAGGTCTGCTGATGTTTATTTTGTGATTAATCTAGTCACATTTATCTGCTGTGGAAGTGGGCCATGCTGTTTCCATTTATTGTAGATAGGAATTTGGTCCAGTAATCCCAAATTAAAGAAATGAACTTGGCAAAAAGATTTTCACTGTACAGATCTCTGCAGAACAATTTGCTGCCTGAAATGGAAATGATTTTCTCAGTGCTTCTTTCTTTGACTTCTGAGTTTCTTTCAGACCATGCCTGAAATATTTCATAAATCATTTGACATTTATGGTGGATTGAAAAGTAATCTCTGACACGAATTTGATAAGCAGGATGAATAGCGAACCCGCTTAATTATAGTCTTAAATTAGTTCTTTATTATCACAATGTTTTGTTGCTATCAAAATTCTTCTATTTATTTTCTATAGCAACATCAGGTTATGAGTAAKTTTATTTTCTTTCTTCATCCAATGCTATTTGTACTGTTGTTTGATATTTTAAAATATTGGACATAATACTAGAGAGAGATCCTTTTTTTTTTCAAAGCCTGGTGATGGCTGTTCTATAAGAAACAACTAAGTAGATTTAACTTAAAATGGTTAACTTTAGGAGAATGCAACAGAACGTGCAGAGAGCATTCAAATTGCAGCACACAAAAATTTGGGAGCTTACAGAACCRCCTGGGGGTTTTAGGGTTCAAAATAAAACTAGCAGGATCAAGGCTTTTATATGGACTATGTGGATGAGAATCAAAGTCCTAAAGATTTACAGGTAGGGATAACATACTTGCTTTATTCTGAAGGTTGAGTTAAATTAGTTTTGTCATATTGTGTTACTGTAAATGGTTTGACTAACCAGACAAGAAAGAATGACTGAGGTGACTTTGATCAGATAGCGGGTTTGAGAGTCACTTGCATGAGGTAGTTGTGGCACCCTGACAAATAAGGCCAGGGGAGGCTTGTTTGCATGATGGTGTAAGTGAAAAATGGGAGACCAAACGCTGATTAAACAYCAGCACTGCACAAGGAATAGTAGATTCAGTAGGGAACACTTACACTCTTGTACAAATCTGTGCGTCACCTGTGGTTTGGTCCCTCATTTCCAAACCACGGACTAGAACTGCAGAGACAAACATTTGGCCCAACTCAGTAAAGATACTCTCTGATCATGCATGTTAAGGTGTGAATTTCAGACTAATGCCAGGTCTTRAGGCGCAGATCAATATGCATAAACTTGCCATGCAGAACAAGGAAAAATCAGTGGCTCGACAGAACAGATTCAGGRGGAAGGGTCTGACCACGTACTGCTGCTCAACGTTCACTGCTTCTGGCCTAGCTGTGCACCATGCAAGAGGGCTTACAAGGTCCTTTTACAGGTCTTGAGTTATTTGATGAAAATAGTATTTTTAGTGCTGTTTCTTGAAAATAACATATATTTCAACATGTTTTTGAAGTGAGTGTAGGGCTATGACGTGATTTTGTTTCAAAGAGAATTAATGTATATTTTGCACAAGAGGATGAATGATGTTCCAGGAACTGCATTATGCATGTTTCTAAAATCAGATCCATTGGTAATTCATTTCAGTTTCATGCAGCTGTAATGAGGTAACCCCAGTGAATTTTCTGACTGTAAGTGAAATGYCAGAGCCAGCACTTCGTATTATTAATTATACTAAAGGAGATATAATCCATCATTTTTAAGCTTTTTATCTAATACTCTAGTTTAGCTTCCTGTAACTCGTGTGTTTCTGCTTTTTGTTCCAGTTGTGTCATATGGCTTTTTATTTGACAGTACTGTTTGAAATCTCTCATTATATGTTGGTGGATTTATTATTAAAGCTGAAACATGCATTGATTTTATTAGTTACTTGCTCCCATTCTTGTGTTCATTGTTAGGGTGGAATTTTCTTTAGTGTTCTTTTCAATACAATAAGTTTTATGTATTTGGTAATTTTGAACGTGGCAGGATACTCCTACTGGTCGGGCACCGAATGTGTGAAGAACATTTAATTTATCTGTTAGCTGTGAGCTGTGCATGTTAACCCTTGCAAAGAGGGAGGTTATGCCCAGAGCAGCTCCATATGTCCACCCAAGCAGCTGAGATATGTCCTGGATGTACAATATGCAACCCTTGTGTGCATACGGTGGCTGCACACCTGGACTTGAGGTGGAAATTCAGGACATTGTTGTCTTCAGTTCTTGTGCCTTTTATTTACGTTCACTCTTCTTGAGTTCAATACTGATTTACTTATTTCTGGCAAGATTTGACACACTGAAAGTCTAGGGTCTCTGAAGTTGTCTGAACTGTTCAGCCTCTTAGCAGTTATTTCTTCCAGAATATGAAATATTCCAGAAATATTCTGGAATATTTCTTCTGGAATTCTTCTTCATCTGGAAATGGCTCGATTCCTGGCAGCTCCTTTAGTTGCCCCATTGCTCTCATCTTCCCAAAGTGCCCTTTCAGTGACTGTGCTCTGCCTCTTTTCTTTTTGTATTCCMGGGCGCTGCTTTGCAAAGAACGTCAAAAATCCCCCCAGAGAGCTCTTCCACTCTCTGGGGGGAGCAGCAGTGCACGGCAGGAATTATCCCCTGGCTCCGCTGCCGTCTGGCGCGCGACTGCCGTGTCCGGGACACGGGCCGGGCTCCACGGCGCGGTTCAGCTGACAGGGTCTCCCCTGCCACTTGACCCCCAGGCCCCCCCATGCCGGGGGTGCCGGGGAGCGCGTGTGCTGCGCGCTCTGCCCCGCACCGCGGGGCGCCGACACGGCCCGGCCGCGCTGCGCTGCGCTGCGCTCCTCGTGCGCGGATCCCTGCGCGGGGGCGGGCGGCGGGCGGAGCGTGGCGGCGGCGGCGCCGTTAAGGGCGGGCGGGCGGGCGGTGTCGGGTTCCTGCTCGGCGGCGGCGGCGGCACCAGCACCGGCACCGGCACCGGCACCGGCACCGACATGGCCCGGCGCTAGCGGCCGTCAGCGCGGCGCCGCCATGGGGCGGTACTCGGGCAAGACGTGCCGCCTCATCTTCATGCTCGTGCTCACCGTGGGCTTCTTCGTGGCCGAGCTGGTGTCGGGCTACCTGGGCAACTCCATCGCGCTCGTGTCCGACTCCTTCAACATGCTCTCGGACCTCATCTCGCTGTGCGTGGGGCTCTCCACGGGCCGCATCGCGCGGCGCAGCCGCCGCGGGCCGCGCGCCACCTACGGCTACAGCCGCGCCGAGGCGGTGGGCGCGCTCAGCAACGCCGTCTTCCTCACGGCGCTCTGCTTCACCATCTGCGTGGAGGCCGCGCTGCGCCTCGCGCGGCCCGAGCGCATCGACGACGCGCAGCTCGTGCTCATCGTGGGCGCGCTCGGCCTCGCCGTCAACGTCGTGGGGCTCCTCGTCTTCCAGGACTGGGCCGCCTGCTGCCGCTGCCGCCGCCGCCCGCCCCCCGACAGCGGCGCCGCCGCGGAGCCCCCCGATGCCGCCGCGGAGCCCCCCGATGCCGGCGCAGCAGGTGCCCTTCGGCTGCAGCCTCGCCCCGGCGCGGCCCGCGCTCCCCTGCCCTCCTCATCCTCCGCCCCCGGCCCGTTAGGAGCCCCCGGCCCCGCCGCTTCCCGGGGCTTCCCGGGGGGTGTTTGGGGGCTGCCTGGGAAGGCGTCAGAGGCGGTCGCGCTGTTGGCAGCGCCGCGTGATGTGGGTGTTTCTTCTTCTTGCTTCTTGCTCTTTCATATATGCTGGTTTTGAGAAGGCCGATGTTTTTTTCTGTTTGTAGAACTTATACACAACACAGCGTTTCTTCTTTGAATGCAGGTGATTCCCCAAACGACCAAAAGCAGCCTGAGGGGAGGTCTGAGAGGAAAACGGAGAAGAAGTCCGAAGCCTTGAACATCCGAGGTACGGTGATGCGCTCAAAAGCTAAAGCTCTGTTAACTCTGCACATCTCCTGTTTTCTCMTTCACGCTATTATTATTATTATTTTTTCCAAATGTCAGCAAATGTATAGGACATGTTCTATGTATTTGTAACATTTATGTTCTTAACATACAGGTTTTTGAGTAGCTATGTGGATATAAGCCCCAAAATAGGGTGATGCTGGTGTAAACCACGTGCTCATCTGGTTCTTTGTGTGTGCTTGTRCTTTGATTTTAATCCTTTCAAGAGCTGCAGGTGGAGCCTTTGGAAGGATGCAGAGCCTCTCACACTAGGTTGCAGTGGTTAATGGCTTTATAAGGAGATAAATATCTGTCTGTGAGATGTTTTTACTGAATGTCTCCTCCTTAGTGGGCAAACAGTCTTCAACTTAGGTGTGCATTTAGGCAGAAAACAGCATTTCTCTACATCCTGAGGTTAGGAAGGCTATTTTGGTTAACAGAAAGAAAAAAGTGCTGAGAACTGAACCCCAGCACAGAGCCTTTCCAGGGCCTTGAACTGTGAACCCTTTCCTGGGAGAGGCTGTTGCAGTCAGCCCTTTAGAGCAAGGACTTTGGCAGATCTTTGGCTAGATGCAAAGGGAAACTGAAGGGCTATTTTAGGAATAAACTAAACAAAAATCTCTGTGTATGTGTGTAAGCGTACATATTTACATACCTGTTCCAACATATAGGGCATCTTTGAGTATATTAATCAGTAACTTTGTTCTTCAGGGGAAGGACCATTAACAAGGTATAACAGAAACAGTAGTTTCAGGTTTCTTATGGACAAACATCTGCCTCTGAGAAGATGTGATGCTCCTCTGAAGTCGTGTACATGGCATCACATGAGTTCAGCTGAACAGTCCTGTTTAACAGCAGTTTTTAGTGTACTTGGATAATTTAATGTTTATATAAAGATTTTCAGTGTTGTACAGATATGTGTGTCAATGGAGAAGACAAYTGGCAAGTTGGACATGTTGCTACAACAAAATGACACTTGCCTGAATATCTAAAAATCCTAAAATCGGAGAGTTTTATGTCTGAGACTTTAGGCAACTGTATTGGACCAGGACAACAGTTGAGATGGAGAAGATAAAGGAAAACCCAAGCAACAAGTTTGCTTTGAAGAAAGGCTTCCTTGTAGGCTTCCTTGCCTACATGGTAGTGAAGGGATGTCTGAAGGATGAGGAGTTTTGATTCAGTTATTTTAAGGTACACTTAAAACTTCATAATCATCTTGTAAAAAAAAAAAAAAAAAAAAAAGTACATTATTGAATTAGTCTCTTCCTGGAAAATTAAGCTAGAAAAAGTGGACAGTGAAACTTTTCTCTGTCCCTCTTGTCAGGGTTAACATGCTGCAGCTCAGGTTACATATAAATAAAAAGCAACCTTGCTACTGTGTTGCAACAAGCCAAACTGCATGGAGTTTGCCAATCAGACAAACTACTCTTGACTCCAACAGACAGAGCTGGATTCGCTGAAAATTTGTATTTCCTTATCTTGCCTGAATGATCCCAGGGACTTGGGTTAACTATCGATTTCACTTTGCGCACAGAGGGTCAGTGTTGGGCACAAAGCTGGCACAGAGCTTGGCACTGGCGGGTCCTGCATCTTTGCTAGCCCAGAGGAAGGAACTGAACTGGGGCAAGGCCTTTGAAAATGCTCTCACAGACATGTTAAAGGGAAGTGGCCCCGTTTTGGTCTCTCCTGTACTCCAAATGAAAAGGAAAATGTTGGCAAAGGAGTTAACTTTATATATTTAGACTTTATATATTGAGCATGAGTTAAAGGGAAATTTGGGTATGAGTAGTAAAGGCTGACAAAACTGAAGTGTTTCCTAGTAATGACAGGAAGAGGAAAGACTATTCAAAGTAGTAAAAAGCAATGAAGGGACTCAATATTTTAACAGGTTAGCAAGAACTGTGCTTGGTCATCCTAGTTCAAAGTGGGACTGAAAATGGGTTATTGCCAAGACTCTCTCTTGTGTCTTTTTGTTACCTTGAATGCTGTCTGGAGGCCAGTGGCATCGGTTTTTGCCAAGTAGTCAAGCTTAATATAATAAATAAATAAAATCAAGAGTTTGGAGCATGAGTAATGATAAGACTGAGTGCTCCTTAGCYTACCCTAGGTAATTTTTCAGATATCAGCAAAGTCACAGAAGCTGAGTTGGAGGAATAACTATTACCTGTTTGGGAAGTGTGTGGCATGCTTAGCTTCAGGATAGGCCTGATAGATTTTAACTGTCATTTCCTAACTGCGAGTGCCATGTAAATGTGCCTGGATCTCTTGGCAGGCCTTAAGCGAGCACGTTCACACTGCCTTGGTGCTGCAGTGGGACCAGAGGTGCTTGCAAACACTGACTGTTTAATAACACATCCCACTGGTGCTACTGGTGCGCAGGGTCAGCATCTCCCTCTCTTCTGTGCTCTGAAAGCTGCTGTTGAAAACTTTGCTCATAGCTGGTACCTGAAGTACATTACTATGGCTTTTTCAAATCTGCTTTACTTTACATAAAACACTTTGTTACAAACCGGTTCCYGCTTTGTCTCCAAAAGGCTAATGTAAATCTCTATTGTGTCGTTTGTTTTCAGGTGTTCTTTTGCATGTTATGGGCGATGCACTTGGCTCTGTGGTTGTGGTGRTTGCAGCTACAATCTTTCACGTGCTTCCCCTGAGTGCGGATGCTCCCTGTAACTGGCAATGCTATATCGATCCAAGCCTGACCATYGTTATGGTGATCATCATTTTGTCTTCTGCATTCCCACTTATCAAAGAGACCTCGATCATTTTGCTACAGATGGTTCCCAAAGGTGTTAATATGCAGCTATTGAGTAAGTACAATTTATTCTTGGAATGCTATTAATTTAAGTGATATATTACAATGCATATGTTGTTTCTGGAAGAACATATTTGGATTATGTACTCATAGCAGATCTAAATTCTCAACTGTGAGAGAGAGTCACATGCCTGTGTCCTAGCAACATGACTCAAATCTCTCTGGATTAGTTAAAGCATGCATTTTGGGAATGTGGTACTCGAGCAATACACAAAAAGCACCAGATCTTGAACCGCTAATGCTTTGCGTGGGGTGCTTGTGAAAGAAGCAACATTGATTATAATATTTCCCAGCCCTGCAGTGCTTCCTTCTAAAGACTTCCAAAACACTTTAGAAATTTCAATTTAAGAGCAGTTGGTTTTGTAGCATGAACAATGCCAGGCTTTCTGGTATGGCTGAATAAGCCCGTGGCTAATTACAGGGCAACACCACCTATTTCTGGAAGCCTGTCAGCACTGAGCAGACCACAAGATGTAGGTGTCGCACAGGGAAATGGTCATCTCAAGACAAATGGATCTTCCAGACAATGTTGATGAGTTGCCACTAGGGACTTGGCAAGAGTGTGTTTAAAGTGTGGGAAAGATGTATAAAGCCCTGCTTGCCCAGCCTCTGGGAGCCTGAGCTGGTCAGCCGGGAGCAGAGAGGCWAACAAAGTGCTGCTCTTCAAGAGACACTGCTGCTTTCAGATAAGCTGCTTCATYGGGCTGGGACAGCTGCTCCCCAGGCCGCACACTGAGCCCTCTAATGTCTTTCCCTTGTGTTTTCTAGCTGACAGTCTAGCTCACGTACCAGGGGTTATCAGCCTGCACGAGGTGCACGTCTGGGAGCTGGCAGGTGGGAAGAACATYGCTACTCTACACGTCAAGTGCCAAACGCCTACTGATTACCAAGATGCTGCTTATAAAATCCGGAAGCTTTTCCATGAAGCGGGGATCCACTCGGTGACCATCCAGCCTGAGTACCTTGATCAGAAGAGCCCRTCGCTGCTCTGCAGCTCACCCTGCATCTCCAGGGAGTGCGACTCTCAGCTCTGCTGCAGTCAGCAGGAGGCTTCGCTGCCCAAAAGCAACGGCTGCGTGGAGAAAAGCGAGAGGGGCCTCCCTGCACTGCCAAAGGACAATGGTGCAAGTAAAAATGACATTGAGATCCCTATTGAGAGCCCTGTGTCAGAGGATAGCATTAATAATGTGAAGAATTGTACCATGTTTGATGACAAGTCACAGTCGAGCAGCACGCGATTTTAAGCAGCTCACTCTGTGCAACTTGTCCTCAAGAGCAAGAGTGCCCTGGCCACAGAGTGGGCTGTCCTGGGGTGTAGCCACAGTTGGGGTGGCAAAAAGAAATCTGGGCTTTAGCTGCAAACCAAAATACACTTAAAAAGCTTGCATCTGAAATAAGGATTAATAGTGTCCTGTAAAGTCTTGCATTCATCTAAGGTTTCTCTGATACAGCCTAACATAGATCCTTTATCAAACTACGTGTGCACTTCTGTTCTTAGGGGGAATCAGGTGTATTGCTGTCCACACTGACGTTTGCAGTTTATGGCCAGTGGCACTGCAAATTCAACTTGGCCTTTTCTGCTGAATGGGGCTGCTTCCTCAAAGCCTTGTAGTGAGTGAGTGCTGGGCTGAAGTACTGTATATTTATAAAGGACTTGTTGCTTTGTTCCTCCTTAAAGCCCATTTTGCATAGACAGGAGTTCATTTTTTAATAGGAACTCTTGTGCCTTTGTACTGTGAGTGTTTGAGTGAATCTGAAAGTGTATAATGGGGAGAGGAAGCACTTGGGAAAGTTTGACTTGCATTGTTTTCTTGATTGCTCTGTCTCTAAATACAGAAGTCAGAACTAGAGCCTTAGCTTAATCACGGAGAAGTGTGYTAAAGAATACACTTCCTACCATGACAGCTAAGGAATCCTTACTGGCTAATATTGTCTCTGCTGATTCAAGTAAATGAAAATGCAGACAGCCATCAACTTTTCTTGTTCACTGTTGTGATTATACAACTCTTTTTAATGACATCAGAAATTGTAATAACCAGAGACACTTAATTCATTGTCACATGGAATGATTGCAGTATCTGCAACACTGAGTATTGTCATTTTTCATGATGAATAAACAAGCTAATATATCTGTTAGGAATAGTCAGAATTCTGCAATTCCATTCTATAATTAAGACACAATATTGCATTAATTAAGAAAATCCCTTTTAAAATTGTCTGCTATGTTAACTGCTTAAAGGGAACTGTYTAAGGAGTTTTTTCTTGTTTTAGTCTAGATTCTCTTGTAGATTTGTTTTAAACATTCAAGCCTCCTTCTCCCTGCCAACGGGTATATTTTTAAGTGTATTTAGTGAAGCAGTTCCATTATCTTTTTGCTACTTGGACTTCTTGAAGACATGCTAGGGTGCTCTAAGGAAAACCRCGTGGCTTGCCCTTGTACCACCAAATCTTCACCATCTGCCTAGGTATATAGGACCCAGAAATTTTCAAATGCATTTTGGTATCAAAAACAGCCTTCCAGTTCTGCATAAAGCCTGGACAAGCTATTTATTTGTTTACAAGGACACCTTGATAAAATAGTGTTGTCTTTACCTCAATGGCACCTTAGCAAAAAGGCAAAGAGACTTCCTGCCTGGGCTGGGAAAATACCATGACTTTCTTGTAAGTCTAACTTGAAAGTAGCCAGCTCCTTATTAATAAGGATAATTATGTTAAGTCAATGAATATTAAAAGGTATGGCAGGATATTTTGTTGCTTGGTAAATGATATTTGTTGAAGGAATGATTGCAATCTAAATAGCACATTTCTAGATTTGTATTTACCCCTTTTGAGCAGAGTCTTGGGTAAATGAATGTATTTTTATTACCTTCCATGGTAGGTTTGTATTAAATATGTTAAACTATATGCCARTAGCACTAAAAGCTTGATCCTGCAGCCTCTTTGACCCTTTAGGCAGCAATAGAGGTGAAAGCAGCAGGATTTTGCTTCACAGCTGAACAAATAAATATAAATCAGGAAACACTGGAATCATTCTGCCATTTAAAAGTGTGTGAGGCATGAGGTAAGACAGCCTTTGCTTCAGTTCTCATTTTCTGTCTTTATTTTCAGCTATGATGATGTTTAAATGTAGAGGTTTAGATCTATGAAATATGTATTTATAGGCTTGTGTMCCTTTTTTTCTGTCCCTTGAGAACTGGAAGGGAAGATTGTCAAAGTAATAATGGGTGAACTTGCCTCAGCTCTCAGCCTTTAAAACAAGCACTCTTTTCATAACTGTGCATTTGTGTCTTAAATCAGGTTGCCTTTTCTGTATTAAGTTGTTGAAAAATTTAATGGCAGTATTGTTTCACTCTGGAATTAGGTGTTTAGTGTTGAGGTATTTGATAAAATGGACTGTCTTTTTCTTTATTCTTCTGAAATTTGTTAATATAGTGGTTATCTATTTCTTAAGTCTTTAAAAGCGTTGTAATTGGAATATACAATGAAGTAACATGTTTAAACTTTTTGCCTGTTTGGTTGAATGTACTGTAATTATGTACTGAATGTACCGTAGCCTGTGAATAAATAGGAAAATACCAGGGGCTATAGAAATCTTCAGATTTAGAAAACAAATATATTGAAACTTGGATTTACTCTATCAAATCTGTTCCAATTGCTTAAGCAAGCAAGCAAAACCAACAGAACAGAGTTACTGAACAGGTGAACCTTGCTTTTTCTGTGGTGGGACTTCTCAGGTATCCCACAAACGTCCCTGTGCCAGTGTCCTTGTTTTAATGTCAGTCCTACAACAAACATTTTTTTTCCTCTTGATTTGAATGTGTCAAAACTAGGCTATAGTGGATGGTCACGTGATGCTTTCGTAGAAGATATCATTCCAGCCACTATGTGCATTTTCTTGGCTTAAGATACTTGTTCTAGATTCAGTTTTCTAGCATACTACATTTTCCTAATTTTTTGCGGCTTTTTTCTTTCTGACTAATGTAAAATTTCTGATCAGGTGCCTGGTTATGCTGTCCTATTCTCCTCACCATTTCCTTTCCACMTGCCCAGGATGGCCTTGCTCCTCTTGCAGTATTCCCTTTTTATGGCCATCACTGTTGTCCATAGCAAGGGAGGTCTGCTTAAAACGCAGGTGACTTTTAACCCCTTGTTCCTTTGTGCAGCCCTCTGATCCATAACCAGGCACACACGTGACCAAGTCATACGAGCGTGACACAYGCGCTAGCCAAGGCAGATAGTGCTTGGACCAGGAGCAGGTAGCTGGAATCCATTAGCGTGACGTTGCAAAAGCAATTTCCTGGATTTCATCAGCTGTGGGCATTCTGGGTCAGCATTTCATATGCTATCCTTGGACCAAACACACAGATTTAACTTCTAATTTTTCATTCTTCTGTGTCTTTGCTAATGCAGATTTTGCCTTTGCCTTTCTTATGATATTTCTAGGTGTTTCCTATGTTTTACCAAGTGATCAGCAAACTTCCTTTTATCTCTTACTGATACTTCAATTTACTTTCTAGTGGAACCATTTTTCCTTTTAATATTTCTAATTATTCTTTCTCTTTTTGGTAAGACAGTAGGGTTTTGCGAGCCTCCTGGTACCTATATGTTTTATGTACCTATAATAGAGTTAACAAATACCTCTTTCTTTTTCTTTCTTTTTTTTTTTTTTGCACTGGTTTGAGTTTTGCACTCCATTTTATTCAAATCAGTCTGCTTTCTGATCTTGCTCAGTGATATGCTTCACTATTGCAAACTAATCTTTGCCCATGTTTACTTCTGTCTGCTCTCTGTTTTTTCTTGTTTCTTTGCTCCCTTACTGGGTTGTAATATTCACTGTCCTGAATGTTACCTTTTATCCTGAACTTTGAAGGTGACCTGCTGGCACCCATGTTTCCCACGAGGTGAAATCCACTCAAAGTGGGAAATAGCCTGGCTTGAGGTGAGCTACCCCCAGGTCTTAGGTGTTTAGGACTGCTGTAGTGGCCAGCCTGATACGTATCATTTTAACTCCTATGAGCATCTCAGCTGAGCCAGCTGTTAAAGGAAGTTGGTTGCTAAACTTGAGAAGGTTTAATGAAATCAGTAGAGTTTGTTTAGTTAAAACCTTTGGGAAAAACTGGTGAGCCACTTGGAACGTGGGTAAAAGGGACATTTCAGAAAAGATAATCAAAATGCTAGGAGGTTTTCTTCAGATTCTTCTACTTACTCTGCTCTTCAGTGGAAGCACTTTCAATGGTAAATACTTATTTGAACTGTGATACTTTGATATGAGGGTGTCACTGTATAAAGTTGTTACATTTATGGAGTTTTGTTGCTTAAGTTTCTTCCAAGTTTATCTGTTCATTGTGTGATTTTTAAGTAATGTGCCAAAATATAATTTCCGTGATTGCTGAATCAACAAATTGTAAATCTCATTGTGTTTTTATTAACTATGAGTGAGGAAAATTCCTTAAACTCTTATGTACAGTCATATTTTTTTCAAAATGAAGTTTGAATGTGTTGTAAATAAAGTGTATTTTTAAATAAGAACCGGCTGTACTGAGCTTGTAACTGCAGGGTGCTTGCTGTAACCTGATGTGGTGTTTGCAGACTGCAGATGTTGTGTCACTGCACAGCTCTGCGTGTTTGCCCCTGCCTGCTGCTTGCTTTCTGCTAAGCAGCTCTTCTGCTTTCCCTGTCAGGGTTTGCAGAGCAGGTCTGCATTGTGCAGGTGTTTGTGCATCTGTGAGGACGTCGCTGTGTCTGGAGAAAGATGCACTTGTGTGTATCAACGTTCACAGGAGAGCTCTGTGGTTCTTGGGTCTGGATTTCATGGCCTGAACRGGCATCCCAGAAGAGCCCTTCCTAGCAGGGAATGCAGTGGGATGAGGTCCCTGGCRGTGACTGCTGAAGCTCCCAGCTTCCCCCAGCTGGGCTGGGGCTCTAGGAGCTGCAGTCATGGAGGGGCCTTCACACCTTCCTCTCTCCCACCCTATCATGACTCATTCTCTACTTGTCCACACACTTGTCCATACTTGTCCAGCTCTTTTGTCTCCTTCAACTGCATTCTGCCATTAGGTAACAAGTGGACCTGTGGTAGTTCATAGGACAGAAATAACCTATAAACCAATTGCTACCAAAAAAAAAAAAAAAAAAGCCCCTTCTGTATGTCAGAGAAAAAAAAAAGAAGAATTAAGAAGAAACAAATTTTCAGAGTTTGACCTAACAATTATTAGTTGCACATGAAAGCTGTTGTAGCAGTACTGTCCTGATGTTTCTTTTCAAAGAAAAAGGTAATGCTTGGATTAACAAAGGCTGAAAAATAGTTTCCAGGACAAATGTACCAAAGAATCACAGAGTGACACAGAATGGTTAAGGTTGGAAGAGACCTCTAGAGATCATCTAGTTCAAACCCCCTGCTCCAGTAGGGACACCTACAGCATGTGGCACATGGTGGCATACAGGCAGGTTTTGAAGAGAAGGAAACTCCACAGCCTCTCTGGGCAGCATATTCCAGGGCTCTGTCACCCTCACGGGAAAGAAGACCTTCCTTATATGGAGATGGGGCTTCCTATGTTTCAACTTATACCCATTGCCGCTTGTCCTATGATGAGTCACCACTCCTCCCCTTCCTCCCTACATTCACCCTTCAGGTATTTATACATATTGATGAGAKCCCCTCTCAAGCTTCTCTTCTCTGGGTTAAACAGGCCCAGCTCACTTACTCTTTCCTCATACAAGAGATGCTCCACTCACTTGATCACCATTGTTGCTCTCCGCTGGACCCTCTCTAGAAGCTCCACGTCCCTCTTATRCTGGGGAGCCCAGAACTGCCCCCAGTACTCCAGGTGCAGCCTCACCAGAGCTGAGGAGAGGGGCGGGATCACCTCCCTTGACCTGCTGGCAACACTCTTCCTGATGCAGGCCAAGATCCCATTGGCCTTCTTGGCCATGAGTGCACACTGCTGACTCATGGTTAACTTAGTGTCAACCAGGACTCCCAGGTCCCTCTCTGTGGAGCTGCTCTCCAGCAGGTCGACCCTAAATCTGTCCTGGTGCCTGGGGTTATTCCTCTCCAAGTGCAGGACCCTGCACTTGTCCTTATTGAACCTCATGAGGTTCCTCTCTGCCCAACTCTCCAGTCTGTCCAGGTCCCTCTGAATGGCAGCAGAGCCCTTTGGAGAGTCGGCCACTCATCCAGCTTGGTATCATCAGCAAACTTGCTCAGGGTGCCCTCCATGCCCTTGCCCAAGTCACTGATGAACAGGTTGAACAGCACTGGGCCCAGTACTGATCCCTGGGGGACGCCACTGACCACAGGCCTTCAACTAGACTCACCCCATTTATCACCACCCTCTGAGCTCTGCCATCCATCCAGTTCTCAATCCACCTCACTGTGCACTCGTCCAGACCACACTTCCAGAGCTTTCCTATGAGGATATTATGGGAGAGGGTGTCGAAAGCCTTGCTGAAGTCAAGGTAGACAACATCCACGGCTCTCCCACCACCCATCCACCACGGGCATCCCAGAAGGCTATCAGGTTTGTTAAATTTGACTTCCCCTTGGTGAATCCATGCTGATTACTCCTGATCACCTTCTTTTCCTCTACATTCCTAGAGGCTCTCTAGGATGAACTGCTCCATTACTTTTCCAGGGACCGAGGGGAGGCTGACAGGCCTGTAGTTTCCCAGCTCCTCCCTTTTGCCCTTTATGAAGACTGGAGTGATGTTGGTTTCTTCCAGTCCTCCGGCATTTCCCCTGCTCTCCATGACCTCTTGAAGATGATAGAGAGCAGCTGAGCAATAACCCCTGACAGTCCCCTCAGCACTCTTGGGTGCATCCCATCCAGGCCCATAGATTTATGGGTGTCCAGTTTGCCTAAATAATCCCTAAACCAGTCTTCCTCAACCAGTGGAAGGTCTTCCTCTCTCCTGTTTATCCCTCTCTTACCTGGGCTCTGTAGTTCTTGGGAACTAGCCTTAGCAGTAAAGACAGAGGCAAAGAAGGCATTTAGTAACTCTGCCTTCTCTGCATCCTCCGTCACCAAGGCACCCTCCCCACTCAGCAGTGCACTAACATTTTCCCTAGTCGTCCTCTCGCTGCTGATATATCTATAGAAGCCTTTCCTGTTGTCTCTGACATGCCTTGCTAACTCTAATTCCAGGCGAGCCTTGGCCTTCCTCATTGCATCCCTACATTCTCTGACAATGTGCCTATATTCTTCCCATGGCCCTTCTTCCACATGCTATATGCTCTCTTTCTCTCATTAAGTTTACCCAACAGCTCCTTGCCCATCAATGCACATCTCCTGCCCACTTTGCTCGACTTCTTCCTTGTAGGAATGCACTGACCCTGAGCTTGGAGAAAGCAGTGTTTGAATATCAGCCAGCTCTCCGGAACCCCCTTTCCTTTTGGGACACTGACCCAAGGCACTGCTCCAAGGAGCTCCCTGAAGAGGTCAAAGTCGGCTCTCTTGAAGTCCAGGGCTGCAATCCTACTTCTTGCCCAGCTTCCTCCATGCAGGATAGTGAATTCCAACATCTCGTGGTCACTGCCACCAAGACTGCTCCCAATCCCCACATTTCTTACTTGACCATCTCTGTTTGTTAGTATCAGGTCTAGCAGCGCCCCTCACCTTGTTGGCTCATCAACCACCTGCATCAAGAAGTTATCAGCAATGATCTGCAGGAACCTTCAGGACTGTCTGTTCCTGACTGTTTKATTATCCCAGCAGACAWCAGSTTGATTGAAGTCCCCCATGAGGACCACGKCCTGGGATTGGGAGGCTTCTTGCAGCTGCCTCTAGGAGGCCTCATCCTCTTCCTCTTCCTGCTCAGGAGGCCTGTAGTAAACTCCTGCCATAGTGTTGCCCCTGTTGGCCCGCCCTTTAATCCTCACCCACAAGGTCTCGACCTGCACTCTATCCTCCCGTATGCTGAGCTCCATACATTCCAGTTGCTCTCTCACGTAAATAGCAAAGGCTGAGATGCACAGTGTACAGTTTTAAACTGACATTTAACAGTTTCTCAGCTGTGCAGGCTGGCCAAAGACATAAATTTCAAGGCCTTCCTCTCTGAATGGAGGCTATTATTTTTATCTTCTTTTAGATTAGGAGACACTGTCATCATTAAAGAATGGCTACTGTTCAGATACTTCCTACCTTCCCAGAAATATTCTGCCCTTGCTCGTGAATCCATATGTCCTGAAAGCTAATACTTCCTATTTTGGTGGAGATCCTATTCTGATCTAAAGTTATACTTTAGATAATAAAGTTATACTTTCTGATCTAAAGTTATACTTTAGATAAAAAAGTTATACTTTCCAAAAAATTTGGAAATAATGGTGGTCATAAATGGATGAGTAAGGATCAGGTGAATTGTTTCCTGGATTTAGAAATTTAGAATTTCTTGTTTTGCTCTGTGATATGCTTTACCATTGCATGCTACTTTTTGACTGTAAAATGAGGTTAGGGCACTTCCATTTAGAGCAAGGTGCGTGTTWAATAAATTTGAGGGCAAGAGGTACGTGATGGAATGCATAGGGAAGTTAATGAAGTATCCACTGGGACAAGCCTATATGTCTGCAGGTGCGCAAGCTTTACCCTCTTTGACGCAAAGATGGAATTTTATTATGGAGTCCTAACTTTGTTTTACAGACARAGAGTAATTTTGCTATAAAATTCTGGGTGGAGGGGGATAATTGCAGTGTTTGCCATGCACTCTCCCAAGGAGTTTAGGAGTCCCTAAAACAGTCTTGGAAAATTGTAGCCTTGGAGACTTGTAGCTGTATTTGTCTAGTTCAAGTGTGATAAAATAAAGACTCCCTTGAAACGGTGTATTTGTCTTTTTTTCTATTTCTTTTCTCTCT